>NC_052173.1:3397547-3584216 GCF_902713615.1 Scyliorhinus canicula | reverse complement strand
CACTCACATTCCAGATCCCCAACCACTCACATTCCAGATCCCCCCAACCACTCACATTCCAGATCCCAACCACTCACATTCCAGACCCCAACCACTCACATTCCAGATCCCCAACCACTCACATTCCAGACCCCCCCAACCACTCACATTCCAGATCCCCCCAACCACTCACATTCCAGATACCAACCACTCACATTCCAGACCCCAACCACTCACATTCCAGATCCCAACCACTCACATTCCAGATCCCAACCACTCACATTCCAGACCCCAACCACTCACATTCCCGATCCCCCCAACCACTCACATTCCAGACCCCAACCACTCACATTCCAGACCCCCCAACCACTCACATTCCAGACCCCAACCACTCACATTCCAGATCCCAACCACTCACATTCCAGACCCCAACCACTCACATTCCAGATCCCCCCAACCACTCACATTCCAGATCCCAACCACTCACATTCCAGATCCCAACCACTCACATTCCAGACCCCAACCACTCACATTCCAGACCCCAACCACTCACATTCCAGACCCCCCCCAACCACTCACATTCCAGATCCCAACCACTCACATTCCAGATCCCCCCAACCACTCACATTCCAGATCCCCCCAACCACTCACATTCCAGACCCCCCAACCACTCACATTCCAGACCCCAACCACTCACATTCCAGACCCCAACCACTCACATTCCAGACCCCAACCACTCACATTCCAGATCCCAACCACTCACATTCCAGATCCCAACCACTCACATTCCAGATCCCAACCACTCACATTCCAGATCCCCCCAACCACTCACATTCCTGATCCCAACCACTCACATTCCAGATCCCAACCACTCACATTCCAGACCCCAACCACTCACATTCCAGACCCCAACCACTCACATTCCAGACCCCAACCACTCACATTCCAGACCCCAACCACTCACATTCCAGACCCCAACCACTCACATTCCAGACCCCAACCACTCACATTCCAGACCCCCCCAACCACTCACATTCCAGACCCCCCCAACCACTCACATTCCAGATCCCAACCACTCACATTCCAGATCCCCCCAACCACTCACATTCCAGATCCCAACCACTCACATTCCAGACCCCCCCAACCACTCACATTCCAGATCCCAACCACTCACATTCCAGATCCCAACCACTCACATTCCAGATCCCCCCAACCACTCACATTCCAGATCCCCCCAACCACTCACATTCCAGACCCCAACCACTCACATTCCAGAACCCAACCACTCACATTCCAGATCCCAACCACTCACATTCCAGATCCCAACCACTCACATTCCAGATCCCAACCACTCACATTCCAGATCCCAACCACTCACATTCCAGACCCCAACCACTCACATTCCAGATCCCCCCCAACCACTCACATTCCAGATCCCAACCACTCACATTCCAGATCCCAACCACTCACATTCCAGATCCCAACCACTCACATTCCAGACCCCAACCACTCACATTCCAGATCCCCCCCAACCACTCACATTCCAGATCCCAACCACTCACATTCCAGATCCCAACCACTCACATTCCAGACCCCACCCACTCACATTCCAGATCCCAACCACTCACATTCCAGACCCCCCCAACCACTCACATTCCAGACCCCACCCACTCACATTCCAGATCCCAACCACTCACATTCCAGACCCCCCCAACCACTCACATTCCAGATCCCCCCAACCACTCACATTCCAGATCCCCCCCCAACCACTCACATTCCAGACCCCCCCAACCACTCACATTCCAGATCCCAACCACTCACATTCCAGACCCCAACCACTCACATTCCAGATCCCAACCACTCACATTCCAGACCCCCCCAACCACTCACATTGCAGATCCCCCCAACCACTCACATTCCAGACCCCAACCACTCACATTCCAGACCCCAACCACTCACATTCCAGACCCCAACCACTCACATTCCAGACCCCAACCACTCACATTCCAGATCCCCCCAACCACTCACATTCCAGACCCCAACCACTCACATTCCAGATCCCAACCACTCACATTCCAGACCCCCCCAACCACTCACATTCCAGATCCCAACCACTCACATTCCAGACCCCAACCACTCACATTCCAGATCCCCCCACCCACTCACATTCCAGATCCCAACCACTCACATTCCAGACCCCCCCAACCACTCACATTCCAGATCCCAACCACTCACATTCCAGACCCCAACCACTCACATTCCAGACCCCCCCAACCACTCACATTCCTGATCCCCCCCCCAACCACTCACATTCCAGACCCCAACCACTCACATTCCAGATCCCAACCACTCACATTCCAGACCCCAACCACTCACATTCCAGACCCCAACCACTCACATTCCAGACCCCCCCAACCACTCACATTCCAGATCCCCCCAACCACTCACATTCCAGACCCCAACCACTCACATTCCAGACCCCCCCAACCACTCACATTCCAGATCCCCCCAACCACTCACATTCCAGACCCCAACCACTCACATTCCGGACCCCAACCACTCACATTCCAGATCCCAACCACTCACATTCCAGACCCCCCCAACCACTCACATTCCAGATCCCAACCACTCACATTCCGGACCCCAACCACTCACATTCCAGACCCCCCCCAACCACTCACATTCCAGATCCCAACCACTCACATTCCAGATCCCCCCAACCACTCACATTCCAGACCCCAACCACTCACATTCCAGACCCCCCCAACCACTCACATTCCAGACCCCAACCACTCACATTCCAGACCCCAACCACTCACATTCCAGATCCCCCCACCCACTCACATTCCAGATCCCAACCACTCACATTCCAGATCCCAACCACTCACATTCCAGACCCCAACCACTCACATTCCAGACCCCCCCAACCACTCACATTCCAGATCCCCCCAACCACTCACATTCCAGATCCCAACCACTCACATTCCAGACCCCAACCACTCACATTCCAGATCCCAACCCCTCACATTCCAGATCCCCCCCCAACCACTCACATTCCAGATCCCAACCACTCACATTCCAGACCCCAACCACTCACATTCCTGATCCCCCCAACCACTCACATTCCAGACCCCAACCACTCACATTCCCGATCCCAACCACTCACATTCCCGATCCCAACCACTCGCTGGGTGAAAAAGGTTTTTCTCCCTTCATATTTGCTTCTTTTGAAAAGCACTTTAACTCTGTGCACTTTCTTTTTTGACCCTTTTACAAGTAGGACGTTTCGCCCCGTCTCTTCTGTCCAGCCCCTTCATGATTTTGAACATCTCTATCAAACCTCTTTTTTAAAAATAAATTTAGAGTACCCAATTCCTTTTTTCCAATTGAGGGGCAATTTAGCATGGCCAATCCACCTATCCTGCCCTCAAAACACGGGGAGAATGTGCAAACTCCACATGGACAGTGCCCCAGGGCCGGGATCGAACCTGGGACCTCAGCGCCATGAAGCTGTAGTGAGCCACCGCGCTGCCCTTATCAAATCTCCTCTTAGTCTTCTTCTCTCCAAGGGGAACAGTCCCAAACTCTCCAATCTATCCTCATAACTGAAATTTCTCATCCTGGAATCATTCTTGTAAACCTCCTCTGTACTCTCTCCAATGTGTTCACATCTTTCCCATAGGGGGCGCCACAAAAATGTATTTTGTTATAAATATGTATCAAAACAGGTTACAGCAAATAAGCACCCTGGGAAACATGCTTCCCTACAATCAACAAAACAGCCTGTGCAGATTTTTCCGACCGCCACTCCAGCAAAATTCACCACCGTGCAATCAGAGAGGCGAAGGGCAACACATCGGCCTTCCTCCTCTCCATGAGCTCCGGCTTCTCTGAAACCCCAAATATCGCCACCAAAGACTCCACTCCCTCCTCCACTATCCTGGCTAAGACCGGGAACACTCCCGCCCAGAATCTT
This sequence comes from Scyliorhinus canicula, assembly GCF_902713615.1. Lineage (NCBI taxonomy): Eukaryota > Metazoa > Chordata > Chondrichthyes > Carcharhiniformes > Scyliorhinidae > Scyliorhinus > Scyliorhinus canicula. The sequence goes on along the minus strand of NC_052173.1, from coordinate 3,580,261 downwards.
CCCAATTTTCCACAACCCCAAAACATGTGCGCATGATTAGCTGGCCCCGCCCACACCTCTCACACATCTGCTACCCCCTGAAAGAACATAAGAACTAGGAGCAGGAGTCGGCCATCTGGCCCCTCGAGCCTGCTCCGCCATTCAATTAGATCATGGCTGATCTTTTGTGAACTCAGCTCCACTTTCCGGCCCGAACACCATAACCCTTAATCCCTTTATTCTTCAAAAAACTATCTATCTTTATCTTAAAAACATGTAATGAAGGAGCCTCAACTGCTTCACTGGGCAAGGAATTCCATAGATTCACAACCCTTTGGGTGAAGAAGTTCCTCCTAAACTCAGTCCTAAATCTACTTCCCCTTATTTTGAGGCTATGTCCCCTAGTTCTGTTTTCATCCGCCAGTGGAAACAACCTGCCCGCATCTATCCTATCTATTCCCTTCATAATTTTAAATGTTTCTATAAGATCCCCCCTCATCCTTCTAAATTCCAACGAGTACAGTCCCAGTCTACTCAACCTGTCCTCATAATCTAAACCCTTCAGCTCTGGGATTAACCTAGTGAATCTCCTCTGCACACCCTCCAGTGCCAGTACGTCCTTTCTCAAGTAAGGAGACCAAAACTGAACACAATACTCCAGGTGTGGCCTCACTAACACCTTATACAATTGCAGCATAACCTCCCTAGTCTTAAACTCCATCCCTCTAGCAATGAAGGACAAAATTCCATTTGCCTTCTTAATCACCTGTTGCACCTGTAAACCAACTTTCTGTGACTCATGCACGAGCACACCCAGGTCTCTGCACAGCGGCATGCTTTAATATTTAATCGTTTAAATAATAATCCTGTTTGCTGTTATTCCTACCAAAATGGATAACCTCACATTTGTCAACATTGTATTCCATCTGCCAGACCCTAGCCCATTCACTTAACCTCTCCAAATCCCTCTGCAGACTTCCAGTATCCTCTGCACTTTTCGCTTTACCACTCATCTTAGTGTCATCTGCAAACTTGGACACATTGCCCTTGTTCCCAACTCCAAATCATCTATGTAAATTGTGAACAATTGTGGGCCCAACACGGATCCCTGAGGGACACCACTAGCTGCTGATTGCCAACCAGAGAAACACCCATTAATCCCCACTCTTTGCTTTCTATTAATTAACCAATCCTCTATCCATGCTACTACTTTACCCTTAATGCCATGCATCTTTATCTTATGCAGCAACCTTTTGTGTGGCACCTTGTCAAAGGCTTTCTGGAAATCCAGATATACCACATCCATCGGCTCCCCGTTATCTACTGCACTGGTAATGTCCTCAAAAAATTCCACTAAATTAGTTAGGCACGACCTGCCCTTTATGAACCCATGCTGCATCTGCCCAATGGGACAATTTCTATCCAGATGCCTCGCTATTTCTTCCTTGATGATAGATTGATGAAGGAACCCACTCATTCTCGCCTGAGCCATATGCATCCTGTGCACCACCTTATCAGGCTCATCCTTGCACCAAAGGACATCCCGTTTACCCTTCGCAGTGCCTCACTCCATATTCCCCAATTGATCTCCATTCCCAACTCCGCTTGCTATTTCTCCTTGATCTTCACCACCCGCTCGCCTCCCTGCTCCCCCAGCCTCTTCTATATATCCCCAATTCTTCCCTCCCCTTCCACATCCGGAAGCAGCAGTCGCTCCAGCAGGGTGTAGCCCGGCAAACTAGGGAACCCCTTCCAGACCTTTCGCGCAAAGTCCCTGACCTGTAGTTAACTGAACTCACTCTCCCTCGACAGTTCTACCCTCTCCGTTAGCTCCTCCAGACTGGTGAACCCTTCCTCCAAATACAAATCCCTCACCTTGACCAGCCCCGCTTCCTTCCACCTCCTGTATACACTATCCATCCCCTCCCCGGCTCAAACCCATGATTCTCGCACAGCGGTGTTAGCACCGACATCCCTTCCACCCTAAAATGCCTCCTCAGCTGATTCCATATCTTCACTGTGGACTGGACCACTGGGCTCCCTGAATACCTACTCGGAGCCATTGGCAATGCTGCTGTCACCATAGCCCTCAAACTAGACCCCTTACAAGATTCCTCCTCCTTCTCCACCCAACATCATGGGCCGAAGGGCCTGTTCTGTGCTGTATTTTTCGATGTTCTATGATCGTGTCCAATTTCTGAAAGAAAGCCTTTGGTATAAAGATTGGGAGAGCAAGAACCTCGGCAGAATATTCATTTTCACCACTTGGACCCTCCCTGCCAGAGTTCAGTACAGTGTATCCCATCTCTTCAGATTCTTCCTGGCCTCTTCCACCAGCTTCGTAAAGTTCCACTTCTCGAGCCCCGTCCATTCCCTCACTACCTGAATCCCCAAGTACCTAAACCTATTTGGAGAACCCTCCAAACCTCCCCACAGGTCCATAATCTTTCCCATACTCTCCAACGGATCCAAAACATACAGCAACAGGTCATCAGCATAGAGCGACACCCGGTGCTGCCTCTGTCCCCTCATAATCCCCCGCCACTCCGCCGATCTCCTGAGAGCCATTGGCAACAACTCTATGACCAGCGCAAACAGTAATGGCGACAGTAACCCTTCCTCTGTGTGTAAGTCAAAGCTCCACAAAATCATACTATTCGTGATCACCCCCTCCCTTGGTGCCACAGACAATGACCGCCCCCGTGCCACAAATCTCAACCCAAACCTTCCCAAAACTTCGAACAAGTACTGCCACTTCACCCGATCAAATGTCTTCTCCGCATCCATGGACACCACCACCTCTGGTACCAGAGCCCCCGACGGATTCATTGCCACATTCAACAGCCGTCTTATATTACTCATGAGTTGGCTGCCGTAAACGGAGCCCGTTTGATCTTCTGCAACCACCCCGGGCACACCCTACCTCCGTTCTTGACACCACCTTGTCCTGTAGGCCCTGGGGTGGCAGGTGAGGGAAGGACGGTACCTGCTTCTGGATAAAAATCCTCACCTACAAATACCGGAACCCATTCCGCCTGGGCATCCGGATCTCCTCCTCCAAGCACGGAAAGCCGCCGTCGATGAACAAATCCCCAAACCACTCAATCCCTGCCCGCTGCCACCCATGAAACCCTCCATCCAGCCCTCACGGAACAAGTCGATGGTTGACACATATCGGTGCCCAAACCGAGGCCCCAGATGCTGCCACCACTACCCCACACCCTCAGGGCCCCCACTGTCCCCACACCCTCAGGGCCCCCACTGTCCCCACACCCTCAGGGCCACCCCCACTGTCCCCACACCCTCAGGGCCGTCCCCACACCCTCAGGGCCCCCACTGTCCCCACACCCTCAGGGCCCCCACTGTCCCCACACCCTCAGGGCCACCCCCACTGTCCCCACACCCTCAGGGCCGTCCCCACACCCTCAGGGCCCCCACTGTCCCCACACCCTCAGGGCCCCCACTGTCCCCACACCCTCAGGGCCACCCCCACTGTCCCCACACCCTCAGGGCCGTCCCCACACCCTCAGGGCCCCCACTGTCCCCACACCCTCAGGGCCCCCACTGTCCCCACACCCTCAGGGCCTCCCCCACTGCCCCCACACCCTCAGGGCCCCCACTGTCCCCACCCACTGTCCCCACACCCTCAGGGCCCCCACTGTCCATACCCACTGTCCCCACACCCTCAGGGCCCCCACTGTCCCCAAATCCTCAGGGCCCCCACTGTCCATACCCACTGTCCCCACACCCTCAGGGTCCCCACTATCCCCACACCCTCAGGGCCGTCCCCACACCCTCAGGGCCCCCACTGTCCCCACACCCTCAGGGCCTCCCCCACTGCCCCCACACCCTCAGGGCCCCCACTGTCCCCACCCACTGTCCCCACACCCTCAGGGCCCCCACTGTCCCCACACCCTCAGGGCCCCCACTGTCCCCACCCACTGTCCCCACACCCTCAGGGCCCCCACTGTCCCCACACCCTCAGGGCCCCCACTGTCCCCACACCCTCAGGGCCGCCCCCACTGTCCCCCCACCCTCAGGGCCCCCACTGTCCCCACACCCTCAGAGCCCCCCCCCCCCCCCACTGCCCTCACACCCTCAGGGCCCCCACTGTCCCCACCCACTGTCCCCACACCCTCAGGGCCCCCACTGTCCCCACACCCTCAGGGCCCCCACTGTCCCCAAATTTCACCCTACAGCTTTATTGAACCTTACTCCGCACCCAGATCCTGGTACACTCGCAGTTTGTTACCCTCCCAAGTGCATCACCTCATCTTCCTGGCCCACCTCAGTATCTGCTCCTTATCCAGGAACCGGTGCAGCCGCTCCACCATCGCCCTCGGCATCTCATTACCCTGCGGCTTTCTCATCAACGCTCTGTGTGCCCGGTCCACCTCCAAGGATCGCTCAAAGGTCCCCTCTCCCAGCAACTTCTCGAACATCCGAGCCACGTACCACCCAGCAACCACTGCCTCACTGCCCCCCTGCAGCCCCACAATCCTCAGGTTCTGTCTCTGGGACCTGTTCTCCAAGTCCTGCAGCTGCCTCAGTGTATCCCGCATCACCCTCAACTCGCCTGCCATCAAGGCTAACTCCTCTTCGTGCTACCCCACTATCTCCTCCACCTTCTGCATCGCCTGCTTCTGGGCCTCCAGTCTTGTTTCCAGGCTTACCTTACTTTCTTGAGCCCGCCTTACTTGGCACCACCACCCTCACCAGGTCCTCCACAGTGACCATTTCCCTTTGAAGGTAGCCTGTTGTTCAGGGGCAGTTTTCCCCTCAGTAGTTCCTATGTAACTGGCCCAGCTCCATTCTTGCCCCATTGAAGGCAGCTCTCCTCGAGTTCATTCCTACTCTGGGTTTCCCATTGTCCTTTTCTATCAAGCACAACCGTACGATACAATGATCACTAAATGGGGCAGCACGGTAGCATAGTGGTTAGCACTGTGGCTTCACAGCTCCAGGGTCCCAGGTTCGATTCCCGGCTTGGGGTCACTGTCTGTGTGGAGTCTGCACATCCTCCCCGTGTGTGCGTGGGTTTCCTCCGGGTGCTCCGGTTTCCTCCCACAGTCCAAAGACGTGCAGGTTAGGTGGATTGGCCATGCTAAATTGCCCGTAGTGTCCAAAAAGGGTAGGAGGGGTTACTGGGTTACGGGGATAGGGTGGAAGTGAGGGCTTAAGTGGGTTGGTGCAGACTCGATGGGCCGAATGGCCTCCTTCTGCACTGTATGTTCTAAATATTCCCCCAGTGACACTTGATCTATTTGGCCCACCTCAGTTCCAGTGTACCCTTTCCTGTTGGACCAGACACGTCCTACTGGAGAAATAATTCCTCAATCTAGGAATGTTGGCCCCTTTCCACCCTTTCCACTACCACTGTCCCAGTCTCCATTCAGATAATTAAAATCCCCCATTATGATTGCTCGATCATGTTAGAATCTCGCTGTAATTTCTTTGCATGTTTGTTCCTCTACACCCAGCAGCGTTCCCACCTTTTCTGTTCCTTGACTCCAGCCAAGGATTCTGTCCTTGAAGCCTCTGGGACATCCTCTTTCTCCAGCCCTGCAATGCTCTCCTTACCCAGACTGCCCCCCTCCTCCAGTCCTCCCTTTCCTATCTTTGCTGAATACCCCTTACCCAGGAATATTGAACACCCTGGGCGGGATTCCCCGTGCCGGGCCGGAGAATCGCCGCAACCGTGCCACGCCAGCACGCCGCCTCGACGCCGGTACGCGATTCTCCAAGGAGCGGGGAGTCTCCGCCATTTGTGCCGGCGCTGTGGGGCCAGAATCAGTAGTGCCCGCGCCCGTTTCGCGCCGTTGTAAAACGCGACGACGTTCACAACGGCGCGGACACTCTGCCTCCATTTCGGAGAATCCCACCCCCTGTCCTGCCCTTCCTCCAGCCACATCTGTGCTGTAGTCACAACATATTTCCACATCACAATCAGCGCCTGTAACTCCCCAATTGTATTTACTATACTCCGTGCATTCACATACATTCTCAGTAACTCTGATTTAGATGCCATTACTTTTTCCCCTGACTCCGGCTCAACACCAGTATAGAATAGTAAGTTATCTGTCTCTCCCAGTATTTTGTGCACTCTGGTATTCCTCTCTAATATTCTCTCTTATTAAATATCTTTAATTTCACTCCAAACCACTTTATTCCAATATAAAACTCCTCATTGCTTGAATGCCCAATTCTTTTGATTCAGTTGCTTTATTGGCCATGAATACAGGTCTACAATCATAGAATTTATAGTGCAGAACAAGGCCATTCAGCCCATCGCGTCTGCACCGGCCCACTTAAGGCCACACCTCCACCCACCCTAAGGGTAATTTAGCATGGCCAATCCACCTAACCTGCACATCTTTGGACTGTGGGAGGAAACCGGAGCACCCGGAGGAAACCCACGCAGACACAGGGAGGACGTGCAGACTCCGCACAGACAGTGACCCAAGGCTGGAATTGAACCCGGGTCCCTGGCGCTGTGAAGCAGCAGTGCTAACCCTTGCGCCACCATGCCGCCCACGTGGAATGGAAGGCAGGCTGTACTTTACAAAACTAAACACTTGGCTTGCTATCCCAAGACGAGAGCTTTTTTTTCCCCATCCCAATTCCTCATCACCCCGATGATGTGTCCATTAAACCTAGTGACTAGTCTGGGTGTCAATATTTTGAAGAGAGGGCAGCACGGTGGCCTAGTGGTTAGCACAACCGCCTCACAGCGCTGAGGTCCCAGGTTCGATCCCGGCTCTGGGTCACTGTCTGTGTGGAGTTTGCACATTCTCCCCGTGTCTGCGCGGGTTTCGCCCCCACAACCCAAAAATGTGCAGAGTAGGTGGATTGGCCACGCTAAATTGCCCCTTAATAGAAAAAATAATTGGGTAATCTAAATTTATAAAAAAAAAAAAAAAAATATTTTGAAGAGGAGGAAATTGGAGGGGAAACTGAAATATGCTGGTAAAGCTGAAAGATGTGCTTGACTCCTAAAAACAACTCTTATTTTTCTCCTCTGATTTAGCCTCCTCCACCTGGTTGCCCTCCCAATGCAGCCCAAATCGCAGCCATGCAGGGCAGTAATGTTGTAATGACACAGAGAAAGGGCGACTGGTTTACTGGTGGCTCAGATGGTGGTTTCACAATCTGGTAATCAGATGGAAGCTTGAACGAGACCTTTAATGGAAGGAACCATTAACCTTAAAGTTTGTTTAGACAAATAATGGATTTATCTTGGTAATTAAGTCTCTTTGCACCTTTGAAATCCCTTTTCTTCAAGTTTAAAATTGTAGCAGTAGGGGGGAAATATTGAATTGTAACTGTGGGGGCGGGGGGCGGAATGCTCATTAAACAAAACTGAGTCAATAAAAAATATGTTTTGGTTTGTGCCTTTTTTTCATCATGATTAAGAGTAAAAATAATCTACCAATCAAAGTGGCAAATGTTAACTCAGAGGATTAATAATTCACATTTGCGAACCAATTAACAAGTAGTCATTTGGCGGTACAAAATTTGAGTACTGCTGAAAAAGAGACATTCTCTCAAAGCTTTTGTCCTTGCACTCATCAGCACAGCCTACCCAAGGTAAACCAGCAATTGATCGTGCATGACAAGAAAGTGCTGATTGGTTGGCAAGTGGACTCTGGTAATGCCTTCCTTTTATCAGGCCATGAAGGAGTCCACACCTATTAGTTCAAAGAAATGTAGTTTATTTGCAATAACTATAATACAGATCAAACGGTAGATCCAAACTGGGTCTGCCTTGCTGGTGCCAAACTGGCCAGCTTTATACACCAGACAACTAGACATTGTTTACAGGTCCCCGCCCCCTTAATGGGGAAGCTCGTATTCTGTAAGGTCCACGGGAAATTAATTGTTCCCATCCCGTAAGATACTTGCGGGTTCTAACACATCCAATCAGAGTCAACCTGCCTGGTTTGAATTTGAAGCAAAAGCTTGGCAGTTAACTGTTCTCTGCTGCCTTCTCCGACTCTGGTAGACGCGTTGCCACAGAGAATGCAGCGAAGAACAGTTAACTGCCAAGCTTTTCTTTTAAGTTCAAACCAGGCAGGTCGACTCTGCATGGTGAAGGTATTACCAGAATTCATTTGCGAACCAATCAGCACTTTCTTGTCATGCATGATTAATTGTTGATTCTCTTTACTGTTGGTTTATCTTGCGTAGTTGTCCTGATGAGTGCAAGGAGAAAGGCTTCGAGAGAATGTCTCTTTTTCTTTCACCAATTAACACCGTCAGATCACAGGCTGTTGCTGTGTCTCTGACTCTTTTAATGACTGATTTGGCCTCTCCACAGAATGTATGTTACGTGGCATATCGGTCTGCCACATAACCTCTGCACAAGTGAATTTGATCCATATTGCTGTTTAATATGGGAAATATATAAATCCGTGTTTTTCATTTTTGTTAAACATTTGGTGGATACTAATACAGTCCTCATTATGTCAATTCGGAGTCAATTTTTCACTTGTTGCTTTTATAAAACTGAAACCGTGAACTGTCCTTTGTGCTTGTCCTCTTGTAAGGAGAGGAATTTGTTCCTTTTCCAATGTGGTTGTTTTCTGATTATCCTTTTTGCTCCTGATCTGTCACAGCACCACGACCGATTAAAAAAAATCTATCTATATTTCTAAACCACTGATTTGTTCATGGCTAAAATACCTAAAGTGGCTAATTTCACACTGAGGATAATTCTTTGCCGATCTCTTGATTCCGTCTGGAAATATTAATTTCTGCTTCTAACTTGAGGACAGTGCTGGCCAATTATTTCCTCATTCCTGGAATGAATTGCTGATTTGGGTTTGCAATCTGAGAGTCAAAATGAAAATTCTGTTTAATTCTGAATGTTTAGCGGCCAACTTGTAGATGGGAAAAGATGACCTTGGCAAATGGACCATAAGATCGATAATGGGGTCATTATTTGTTGGGTGATGTTACAATCCACCTTGCATTCATTTGCCGCTTCATGTATCCTGGGAAATTAAGGTTAGATTTTTTTTGGCAACGTTGTCACCAACTCCTAACCTTGGTTTACAAAAAGGCTGATCGTATCCAACTTTGGACTTGCAAATGCCAAATTTCCTGTGTAAGAGAAATGTGATTGTGAAGGATTAGATCATTGGGTACCCACAATGTAAGCTGTATTTGAAACATTCATTAAAAATGCACAACTTTAACAAAGAATGGACTCTTGGTATTTAATAGCTCAACATAAACAAGACCAATTGGTTAAACTAGCCCTGAATTTGGGCAGAAAGAATGCTATTTATTGACAATCAGGCGCACAATATCATTAGTTCAACGTTTTAAAAAAACATTTCTTTCGTAGTCTGTTTTATATATTCCTTCCGCTTATCTATCAACATCCTGACTGATTTGACTCTCTACCAATTCAAACCTGTGAATAAATACCAGGAGAGTGCGCCCGTGATAGCCGAGTTAGATCACTTAATTACATTTAAAACATAACTGTACAACAGGGAAACTTGTACAAATGCGCATTCCCAAAGAAATGGACACTATTACAGTGTATTAATAATAAAATAGACAAGAACCTCTCTGAAAATACTGACACTCACAAATTATGAACTGTAGCTATCAATGTACCAAATAATTGTTCTAAACCTTTCGAAACCACAGGATGAGCAGGTCATTGTGAGAAGGCAGTCATAGAATCTTTATAGTGCAGAAGGAAGTCATTCAGCCCATTGGGTCTGCATCAACTCTCAGAGAGTGCCCTAACCTAGATCCCTGTAACCCCACCTAACCTTTGGGCACTAAGGGACAATTTATCACGGCCAAGCCACCTAACCTGCACATCTTTGGACTGTGCAAGGAAACCCACGCAGATATGGGGAGAACATGTCGACTCCACAAAGTCATCCAAGGCCGGAATTGAACTCTGGTCCCTCGCACCGTGAGGCAGCAGTGTGCCATCCCCCCCCTCTCTCTCCTCTCTAACGAAAACAACCTTAAGTCCCTGAGCCTTTCCTCGCAAGACCTTCCCTCCATACCAGGCAACATCCTAGTAAATCTCCTCTGAACCCTTTCCAAAGCTTCCACATCCTTCCTATAATGTGGTGACCAGAACTGCATGCAGTACTCCAGGTGCGGCCGCACTAGAGGTATGTACAGCTGCAGCATGACCTTGTGGCTCCGAAACTCAATCCCCCTACTGATAAAGGCTAGCACACCATATGCCTTCTTAACAGCCCTATTAACCTGGCTGGCAACTTTCAGGGATTTATGTACCTGGATGCCGAGATCTCTCAGTTCATCTACACAACCAAGAATCTTGCCCTTAGCCCAGTACTCTGCATTCCTGTTACTCCTTCCAAAGTGAACCACCTCACACTTTTCCGCATTAAACTCCATCTGCCACCTCTCAGCCCAGCTCTGCAGCTTACCTATGTTCCTCTGTATCCTATAACATCCTTCAGCACTATCCACAACTCCACCGACCTTCGTGTCATCTGCAAATTTACTAACCCATCCTTCTACACCCTCTTCCAGGTCATTTATAAAAATGACAAACAGCAGTGGCCCCAAAACAGATCCTTGCAGTACACCACTAGTAACTGAACTCCAGGATGAACATTCACCATCAACCACCACCCTCTGTCTTTGTGTGGAGAGATCAGTTCAGTCCATAAGAGGGTCATTCAGGAGTCTGCTAACAGCGGGGAAGAAGCTGTTTTTGAGACTGTTCGTGCGTGTTCTCAGACTTTTGGATCTCCTGCCCGATGGAAGAAGTTGGAAGAGAGAATAACCTGGCTGGGAGGGGTCTTTGATTGTGCTGCAATGGATGGGAGGCAGGTTTGTGTGATGGACTGGGCTGTGTCCACGATTCAATCATGGCTGATTGGACACTTCACCCACTCTCCCCATAACTCTTTACATTTTTGTTAATCAGAAATCTATCAATCTCTGCTTCAAACACACTCACTGATTGATCTTCCGTAGCCTCTGGGGGCGAGAATTTCAAATATTCACAACCCTCTATGCAAAGAAGTTTCTCCTCATCTTGGTCCCGAGTGGCTTATCCCTTATTTTGAAACTGTGTCCCCTGATTCTCGACTCCCAGCTAAGGGAAACACCTGACCTGCATCTACTCTGTCCATTCCTTGAGGTATTTTTTAGGTTTCAATGAGATCACCTCTCATTCTTCGAAACTCTGGAGAATACACGGCAAGTTTGCCCCAATCTCTCTCCATAGGACAGTCCCACCATCCTGCAAACTGGTCTGGTAAACCTTTGTTTCATTCCCTCTGCAATAATATCCTTTTTCAGGTAAAGGGTCCAAAACTGCCCAGAGTGCTCCAGATGCGGTTTAATCAAACTCCTATAGAATTGAGGCAAGACCTCGCTACTCCTCCATTTAGCTTCCTGATAGCTTGCTGCACCTGTATGTTAGCCTTCAGTGATTTATGGACAAGGGCATAAGTCCATCATTTCTCATTTCTAACAGGAAATACTCCTGTTCCTTCTACCAAAGTGGATTACCTCACATATTTCCATATTCTTTCCCACTCACTGGACTGGATCCTCCGGTCCACCGGCAGCGCACCCACGCCTGTGGGGTTCCCGATGGGTTGGCCACAATGGGGAAACCCCATTGGCCGGCTGTGGGAACGAAGAAACCAACCCAGTTTTCCTCAGCTTTAGTGCTCACTTACTTTCAGCAGTCTATGTGCAGATTGAAATCACTCTTGGTCACAGTGTTGCCCATGCTATATGCTTCTCTCATCTCCTGGTAAATACTATGCCCCACATTACCATTACTATGAGGTGATCCATAAATAACTACAACCAATGTTTGCTGCCCTTTGCTGTTTCTGAGCTCCATACAAACAGATTCTCACCAGGCCTCACGGTAGCATGGTAGTTAGCATCAATGCTTCACAGCTCCAGGGTCCCAGGTTCAATTCCCGGCTGGGTCACTGTCTGTGTGGAGTCTGCACGTCCTCCCCGTGTGTGCGTGGGTTTCCTCCGGGTGCTCCAGTTTCCTCCCACAGTCCAAAGATGTGCGGGTTAGGTGGATTGGCCATGATAAATTGCCCATAGTGTAAGGTTAATGGGGGGATTGTTGGGTTACGGGTATACGGGTTACGTGGGTTTAAGTAGGGTGATCATTGCTCGGCACAACATCGAGGGCCGAAGGGCCTGTTCTGTGCTATATTGTAGTACAGATCTGAGGTCCTCTCTTACTGCTGCACTGATCCCATCCTTTATTACCAGCACATCTCCACCTCCTTTCCTTCCTTGTCTATCCTTTCTGAACATTGATTTCAAATATTCAGTTCCCAGTCTTGGTCACATGTTTCCGTAATGACAATTCTGTCATACCTATTTACCTCTATTGGTGCCTTTAGATCATCAGCGTAGCACGGTAGCATAGTGATTAGCACTGTTGCTTCACAGCTCCAGGGTCCCAGGTTCGATTCCCGGCTGGGTCACTGGCTGTGTGGAGTCTGCGTGTACTCCCAGTGTGTGCGTGGGTTTCCTCCGGGTGCTCTGGTTTCCTCCCACAGTCCAAAGATGTACAGGTTAGGTGGATTGGCCATGATAAATTGCCCATAGTCTCCAAAAAAAGTTAAGTGGGGTTACTGGGTTACGAGGATAGGGTGGAGGTGTGGGCTTGGGTAGGGTGCAGACTCGATGGGCCGACTGGCCTCCTTCAGCACTGTAAATTCTATGAAATATTTACCTTGTTCCGAATGCTGTGCACAGTTATCTACTTGACAATGGTCCACGTGAGACACAAACTCGATGCTTTATTTTGTTTCACCTGCCTTTTAGTCCCATTACTACTTCCTGTTACCATATTACTTCCCTCCAATTTGGGCCACCTGATAGAATCTACTTTTTTTTAGTAAAGAACCTACCTTTTAGTATATAACTAATTAAAGGAATAAATGACCCTGTAGTAATCCACAGGAGGCAGGAGTTCCGTCACCACACCAATATTTATTTACAATAACAATATTACAGGAGCAGCTACAAACAGTGCTGCTAGCAGTCCAGTCAACTTAAGACTGGCTCACAAAGCCTACACAGGTGATTATATGGCCCCCCTCAGTGAGCTATCATTGAGGGAGCTCATACTCCAATTGGCCAACCAATAAAGCCAATTGGAGTTCATTACACCCCTCCCCCTCAAGGTCCAAGGAATTCCTGCCAGCTGGCATTCCTCTGAGCTTCTTCCTGCTCCTCATGTCTGGGTCTGTCACCTCTGTGTCGTCCGCCGGGTCGTTCTCCGAAGTGGGCGGGGTGTACCTTATAGGTGCCCGTCTTTTCCTTGACGACCTCCTTGGAAGTTGTTCTTCCTCCTCCGTGGGGAGAGGTGTTGCGGCGGCCTCGTCGAGCGTGTCCATCTCCGACTCTGACATCTGGATGACGGGGTCTGGAGAAATTGCTCGGGGCTGGGGTGTGGGTATCCTTTCCGTCTGGGCTATCCCAGCTTGAGGCGGTCCTGCTTCGCCTGCCTCCAGGTGTGGTTCCGCTGCCCTTATTTGGTCTAGGTGTTTCTTCAGCACCTTACCTCCTATTGAAACCTCATAGGATATGGGCCCTGTTTGGGACTCTACCGTGCCTTTGACCCACGTTGGTCCATTCCCATAATTCTTGACCCAAACCGGTGCCCCCACCTGGAAATGTCTCTGCTGCTGACTATTATCATGCCCCCTGCGTTGGACCTCCTGTTGTTTCTCCACTTTCCCCGTAAAATTTGGGAAAAGGAGACTCAGCCTCGTTCGCAGCCGCCTGCCCATTAAGAGTTCAGCCGGCGGTATGCCCGTTGTGGAATGCGGTGTGGTCCTGTAATCAAACAGCCAGCGGGAGAGCTTTGTGTCCATTGACGCTGCCGGCTGCTTCTTGAGTCCCGCTTTAAGTGTCTGGACCGCACTCTCTGCCAGGCCGTTGGTCGCTGGATGGTAAGGGGCCATTTTGATGTGACGGACTCCATTTTCCTTCAGGAATTTTCCAAATTCCCCACTTGTGAATGCCGTTCCGTTGTCCGACACCAATACCTCCGGAAGTCCATGTGTTGCAAACGAGGCCCTGAGCTTTTCAATTGTCGATGCTGTGCTTGCCGTGTTTACCCGGTGGACGTTCAACCATTTGGAATGGCCGTCCACTATCACCAAAAACATTGAGCCCATGAAAGGGCCGGCGTGGTCAATATGCAGGCGGGTCCACGGTCTGCCTGGCCATTCCCACAGGTGCAATGGCGCCGCTGGTGGCACTCTTTGCCCCTGTTGGCACTCCTGGCACCGACGTACCAAGGCTGCTATGTCTGTGTCCAAACCTGGCCACCAAAAGTAGCTTCGAGCTAGCATCTTCATTTTAGACACCCCTGGGTGTCCGTGATGTAACTCAGTTAAGATTGCCTGACGGCCCTGGGCTGGGAAGATTACCCGGGCTCCCCATAATAGGATACCGTCTTCTACGGTTATTTGGTCCCTTCTGCTCCAGTATGGGTGCATCTGGGGCTCCACTGGTCTTTCCAGTTCCCCTGTTAGCAGTAAATGCTTCATCTTGGCTAAAACTGGGTCTTTTTGCTCCACAACCGAATATGCTGTGTGTCTACTGGTAGGGTGTCCAAAAAATTTAGAGTCATTACTGTCTCCTCTACTTTTGGTATTTGCAGCGGAGTGTCCGGGAGGGGAGGTCTGCTCAAAGCATCTGCATTTGCTACTCGCGTTCCCGGTCTGTGCTCCAGAACGTATCTATAACGCCGCCAGTAGCAACGCCCAGCGTTGGATTCTAGCTGATGCAATTGGGGGTATTGACTTGTCTTCTTTTAATAACCCTAATAATGGCTTATGGTCTGTCACTATGGTGAATTTCCGCCCGTACAGATACTGGTGAAATTTTTTTATTGCGAATATCACCGCCAGTCCTTCCTTCTCGATTTGGGCGTACTTCCTCTCAGCCATCGCCAAGGTCCTTGAAGCATAGGCTATTGGCCGTTCTTCCCCATTCCTTCCTCTCTGGGCTAAGACGGCTCCTACCCCGTAGGGGGATGCATCACAAGTGACCCCCAACTCCTTCCTTGGGTCATAATGCTCTAGGACATTTTCGGATGACAGCAGTTCCTTAATGTCCCTAAATGCTCGGTTTTGGCGGGTGGACCATTTCCATTCTTGCCTTTTTAGTAGCTGGTGGAGGGGTTCTAGGATGGACGCCCTATTTTCAATAAATTTTCCATAATAGGTTACCAACCCTAGAAATGATCGTAACTCCTGGACCGTGGTGGGAGCTGGGGCTTCTTTTATTGCCCTTACTCGGTCTTCTAATGGATGTAAGCCTGACTCGTCTACTTTATATCCCAGGTACGTCACTTGTGGGGCCAGAAAAACACATTTTTCCCTTTTTAGCCGTACGCCTGCCTTTGCGAAATGCCTGAGCACTTCCTCCAGGTTCCTTAAGTGTTCCCTGTTTGTCCTACCCGTGATTAAGACATCGTCCAAATAAATCGCCACCTGCGGTAGTCCCTGCAGAATATTTTCCATCGTACGCTGGAATATAGCGCAGGCTGATGACACTCTGAAAGGTAGCCTAGTATAACGAAAAAGGCCCTTCAGGGTGTTGATCGTAGCGAACTTCTGGGAGCCCTTGTCCAGGTAGGTGTGGCTCATGTCCAGTTTCGTAAACAAAAGCCCACCTGCCAATTTGGCATATAGGTCGTCTATTTTCGGGATTGGGTATTTGTCCAGCAGTGCGTATTTGTTTACTGTCTGTTTGAAATCTCCACAGAGACGTATTGAGCCGTCTGGCTTCAAAATTGGTACCACCGGCGCTGCCCATTCCGAAAACTGTACTGGTCTGATAATGCCGTCGCGCCGTAACCTTTCTATTTCGTCATCTACTTTCTTCCTTAATGCAAAAGGTACCGGCCTGGCCTTACAAAATTTCGGAAGGGCTTCTGGGTCCACGTGCAAAGTTGCTTTGGCGCCTATGGTTTCCCCCAAACCTTCCTGGAAGACCTCTGGGTATTTTTGGAGTACTCCACTCAACTGCCCGCTTCCACTCTGGAAAATTTTCATCCAATCTAATTTGAGGTCTTTCAGCCAGTTTTGTCCGATTAAGCTCCGGAGCCCTCTACTATCGTCAACGGTAATCTGAGCAATTGTTTCTCATATTGGGCAGCACGGTAGCATGGTGGTTAGCATAAATGCTTCACAGCTCCAGGGTCCCAGGTTCGATTCCCGGCTGGGTCACTGTCTGTGCGGAGTCTGCACGTCCTCCCCGTGTGTGCGTGGGTTTACTCCGGGTGCTCCGATTTCCTCCCACAGTCCAAAGATGTGCGGGTTAGGTGGATTGGCCATGCTAAATTGCCTGTAGTGTCCTAAAATGTAAGGTTAAGGGGGGTTGTTGGGTTACTGGTATAGGGTGGGTTTGAGTAGGGTGATCATTGCTCGGCACAACATCGAGGGCCGAAGGGCCTGTTCTGTGCTGTATTGTTCTATGTTCTATTCCACGGGTACATGAGTCGTGCCTAGAACTTCCAGGGGTTCCCCCGTGTAGGTTTTAAGTTTTGTCGATGTTTTTGTTAGGGTTAGTGGCTGGAGTCCATCTTTGATTTTTCTAAATGCTGCCACTCCCATTACTGATACGGCCACACCCGTGTCTATTTCCATTATTGTCGGCAGCCCGTTCACCCGTGGGGTAATCTTAATGGGTTCTGCTTTCTTCGTTGCAATATTATATAATTGTTCCCCTTCGGAGGATGATGGGGTGTCTAGGTTGTGTACTTCCCTGCGTCCCCACCTGCTATTCCTCTTTTGCCACCTCCTTCTAGGGTTTCTGTCGTTGTTACCCCACTCTGTCTGGTGCCAGAAACAGTCCTTCTCTGTTGGGGGAGCCTCAGCCGGTACTTCCCTCTGTCTCCAGTTAGTCCTGGCAGACTTGGGGGCAGTTCTGAGGTTTTCCTTTTTCCCTCTATTCCTCAGGTTTTTCCTGAGAGCGGCTATCTGGTAGCAGGACCCGTTGTGGTAGTCCCTCTCACAGGTATCTACCTCCATTGGCGTGCCCTGTAGTTCCTGTGCCCCACTTGCTGCCTTTTCTAGGGACAGTGCAAGCTGTAACGCCTGCCTGCAGTCTAGCTCTGTTTCCGCCAACACGCGTTTCTGTATTGTGAGGTTGTTTATACCACACGCTAACCGGTCCCGAAGCATTTCATTTAGCGTCGGGCTGAACTCACATTTTTCCGCCAGCCTTCTCAGGCGGGTCAAGAAATTCGTGACTGACTCCGTCTTCCCGCTTCGCTGTGTAGAATCTGTACCTACGCAAAATGAGGGGTGGTTTTGGGTCGTAGTGCTCTTTCACCAGTTCCGTTACTTCTTGGAAAGTTTTCGTGTCCGGCGCATTGGGATAAGTCAGACTATGTATAATGGCGAAAGCTGAGGGTCCGCACGCTGACAGCAGGATAAGCCGTCTCCTTTCGTCCGTCAGTATATCATTTGCCCGGAAGAAGTAACACATTCTCTCCACATACTGGGACTAGTCCTCAATAGCCGGGTCGAATGCCTCTAACCTCCCAAAAAACTGCATTTTAAAAATGGCAAGGCTTACCCTCTGAGTGCGGCAGCTGGTCTCCGCAAAATTCTTAGTTTACCTCGTCGCCACTGTAGTAATCCACGGGAGGCAGGAGTTCCGTCACCACACCACTCTGGGCAGCAGGGTAGCATGGTGGTTAGCATAAATGCTTCACAGCTCCAGGGTCCCAGGTTCGATTCCCGGCTGGGTCACTGTCTGTGTGGAGTCTGCACGTCCTCCCCCTGTGTGCGTGGGTTTCCTCCGGGTGTTCCGGTTTCGTCCCACAGTCCAAAGATGTGCGGGTTAGGTGGATTGGCCAGGCTAAATTGCCCGTAGTGTCCTAATAAAAGTAAGGTTAAGGGGGGGTTGTTGGGTTACGGGTATAGGGTGGATACGTGGGTTTGAGTAGGGTGATCATGGCTCGGCACAACATCGAGGGCCGAAGGGCCTGTTCTGTGCTGTACTGTTCTATGTTCTAATATTTATTTACAATAACGATATTACAGGAGCAGCTACAAACAGTGCTGCTAGCAGTCCAGTCAACTTAAGACTGGCTCACAAAGCCTACACAGGTGCTTATATGGCCCCCCTCAATGAGTTATCATTGAGGGAGCTCATACTCCAATTGGCCAACCAATAAAGCCAATTGGAGTTCATTACAGACCCAAAACTTAAAATGGCTTCTTGTAATACATTGTTAAAACACACCAGACAGTGAGAGAGGCTGTTTCCCATGAGAACAATCAAAATATAAACCAAGGACATATTTGCCCAAGTCAAAGATTTTGGGCAACACTCCCAGAAATGGTTTTCATAGCAACCAATAAGATTCATAAGAACAGCATATTGCAAATCACCTCACGTTAAAATTTGATGGACAAATACAAATCGAATTGAATTAACTTTGAAAGAACTTTAACCCAATCACAGCTAGAAAGGGGGGAGACATTAATGACAGTAGTCATCTTTTAAATATATGTGCCGGTTTGAATAATTCTTTCTAGAATCACTTACTTTAATCTCTAAATCTACTTCTCTGCCCTGTTTTTTTGATTTTGCTATTTTGAATTTATTTTCAACTTTCTGTATTCGATTTGAGCTTTGATTTGTATTGAATTCAACTCAGGGCTCTGTATTTGTTGGACAAAACAAACTTTAAAGAGACTCTGTATTGCAAGTGAAAAATACTGATCAAGAGATATCTCATTCAAACTGAATAAAAGCAATTTACTCCACACACGAAGCTGTGTTTCAGAATCTGACGAGTGGTGTATATCGTGCGGCAACATGAAAGATACACTAACCAAAGCTCAGATCTAATAAATGGCGCTGCGAGCAGGGTATGAGGTCGTGTCCACCTTCAGGGGGATCAAAAAATTGTCAAACTTATTGTAAATCCACCAAACCTGCATATCTTTGGACACTAAGGGACAATTTATCACGGCCAATCCACCTAACCTGCACATCTTTGGACACTAAGGGACAATTTATCATGGCCAATCCACCTAACCTGTACATCTTTGGACACTAAGGGACAATTTATCATGGCCAATCCACCTAACCTGTATATCTTTGGACACTAAGGGCAATTTATCATGGCCAATCCACCTAACCTGTACATCTTTGGACTGTGGGAGGAAACCGGAGCACCCGGAGGAAATTCACGCACACACGGCGGAGGATGTGCAAACTCCGCACAGACCCAAAGCCGGAATCGAACCTGGGACGATTGAGGCAGCAGTGCAACCACTGTGCTGGCGCATGGCCGATCTTTGTGAATGGAAACCTGTAAATTACAGACACCTTTGAGTCTGGTTTCAGCTGTTGTTTCTTATTTCAAAATTATCTCAGGCACCACTACGACTTCTGTGGGATCTCGCAGCTTCTACACACAAGTGCATACAGGAGATGATGGGAACCCTGCCCGGGGTTCTCGGCCTCCTGGTGATGTGTTCCTCGGCGACAGGAGGCGATGTATCGTTTGTTGGTGTGGGATTCCCATTGAAGCCACCCCATACTGCCTGAAAGTCCACAGGGAATAGGCAGAGAATTCTGGCCCTAATTCACTCATCAGGATTGTCTGTGATTCAAGATGTACGAGTTGTGCATCTCGGAGTGAGCGGGTGCACTCCAGAATCACAATGTCCTTGGAAGGTAAGGCAGCCTCGGGAGCATGTGGCCTTTCTGTAATTAAACTGAAAATGAAAATGGCTTATTGTCGCAAGTAGGCTTTAAATGAAGTTACTGTGAAAAGCCCCTAGTCGCCACATTCCGGTGCCTGTTCGGGGAGGCTGGTACGGGAATTGAATCGTGCTGCTGGCCTGCCTTGGTCTGCTTTAAAAGCCAGCGATTTAGCCCAGTGTGCTAAACCTGCCCCTGGTTGGTGATGTGATGCTAACTGCAACAGGGCATTTTGTGTGCAGAGTTGGGATGGTGCAGTTTCTTTCAGCATCTCACCAACATTTCCTTGCCTAAGGCAGTTTACAAAAGGCTAGCGCAGCAGTGAATGTCTGCCTGCAATGCTGTGGCATTGATGACGGTGATGTTGAAGGTGTTGGTGGAGGACGCAATTGCCCGGTGAAGGTGGCTGTGTCGAAGACGTTGGCCGAGGTGCGGGAGCAGGGTGAGAAAATGAAGGGAATGGAGGAGGCCTTGACGCAGCACAGCGATCAATTCACCTCGATGAGGGAGGAGCTGCAGAGGGTGGTGGAGGCCAACACGGGTCTGCGAGCTAAGTTGGAGGATGTGGAAAATAGATCGAGGTGGCAGAATTTGAGGATTGTGGGCCTGTCTGAGGGGGTGGAGGGTCCGAGGCCGACGGAGTACTTCACCAAGATGTTGGCGGAGTTGGTGGGGGAGGGAGAGAATAATTTGGATAAGTGTGAGGTTATTCACTTTGGAAGCAAAAACAGGAAGGCAGATTACTACCTGATTGGTTGTAAATTGGGAGAGGGGAGTGTGCAGCGGGACCTGGGTGTCCTTGTGCACCAGTCGCTGAAGGTAAGCATGCAGGTGCAGCAGGCGGTAAAGAAGGCTAATGGTATATTGGCCTTGATTGTGAGATGTGGAGATGCCGGCGTTGGACTGGGGTGAGCACAGTAAGAAGTCTTACAACATGTTGTAAGAGTTCTTACTGTGCTCACCCCAGTCCAACGCCGGCATCTCCATATCATGGCTACCATCGACACCGCAAAGTGGAGAGGATGTCCAGGAAGATCGCGCATATAGACACTGACATTAAGTTTCTTCAAAGATGCAAGAAAGCAGACAAGATCCCGAAAGGGCTACAGATCACAAACCCACTCAAGTTGACCTACAACACAGACTACGCTGAGAGACTCTGCCGCCACACCTCTGTCACACTCCTCAACCACCTCGTACACCAGCTCTACAGCAGATACCACAACCTGGAAACCAAGATAGAGGCCATATTCTCAAATTGCGCTCAGGACACAGCAGACCAGCTGCGTAACACCGCCAAACAGGTGAGACAACGATACTGTGCCACCTATATGCACACCAAGAACAGGAAGCTTGAGAAACTCGGCATCACCACCAGCAGCAACCAAGCCTCCCCCCTGGTACCACAGTACAAAACAATACAGGGAAATCTATTGTCAACTTGTCAGACTACACCCTTCAACCAGACCAAATCAAAGTCCTCAGCAGAGGGCTCAATTTCTGCACCACCACCAAAATGGACCCCATCAGTCTCGCGGCAGACACGGAGGAATTCATCAGGCGAATGAGGCTCCGGGAATTCTTCCACAGACCCCAAGAGGCCGACAGCGAACCCAAGGAGACGACAAATCTGCTTGGGGAAGCACAAGTGGCTAGCACTGTGGCTTCACAGCGCCAGGGACCCAGGTTCGATTCCCGGCTGGGTCACTGTCTGTGCGGAGTCTGCACGTTGACCCCGTGTCTGTGTGGGTTTCCTCCGGGTGCTCCAGTTTCCTCCCACAGTCCAAAGACGTGCAGGTTAGGTGGATTGGCCATGTTAAATAGTGTCCAAAAAGGTTAGGAGGGGTTGTTGGGTTATGGGGATAGGGTGAAAGTGAGGGCTTAAGTGGGTCGGTGCAGGCTCGATGGGCCTAATGGCCTCCTTCTGCACTGTATGTTCTATGTATCTATGTATGTAACCAATGAACCGGAACAGCAGACCGAGAGATCTGCGGTGCAGCAAACGAAAAGGAAAGAGTCGAATTGGACCCCTCCGGAAGGCCGCTGCCCTCGACTCGACATGTATGCTGAAGCCGTCAGGAGTCGTGTCAATGCCAAATTCATCAGCCGCATTCACAAAGCAGCCCCGAACGTCACCCAAGCACAACGCAACGCCATCCACGCTCTCAATACCAACCGCAACATTGTCATCAAACCAGCAGACAAAGGAGGGGCCACCGTCATACTGAATAGAACGGACTACAGCAAAGAAGTGTACCGACAAATCAACAACCAGGAACACTACAGACAGTAGTGGGCAGCAGGGTAGCATGGTGGTTAGCATAAATGCTTCACAGCTCCAGGGTCCCAGGTTCGATTCCCGGCTGGGTCACTGTCTGTGTGGAGTCTGCACGTCCTCCCCCTGTGTGCGTGGGTTTCCTCCGGGTGCTCCGGTTTCCTCCCACAGTCCAAAGATGTGCGGGTTAGGTGGATTGGCCATGATAAATTGCCCGTAGTGTCCTAATAAAAAAGTAAGGTTAAGAGGGGGGGGGGGGGGGGTTGTTGGGTTACGGGTATAGGGTGGATACGTGGGTTTGAGTAGGGTGATCATGGCTCGGCACAACATTGAGGGCCGAAGGGCCTGTTCTGTGCTGTACTGTTCTATGTTCTATGTTCTATGTTACCCGCAGATTCAACCAAGGAACACATCCGCCAACTCAACAGACTGATCAAGACTTTGGATCCAGACCTTCAGAGCACCCTACGTGCTCTCATCCCACGTACTCCCTGCACTGCCTCCCGAAAATACACAAGGCCAACACACCAGGCCGGCCTATTGTATCAGGCAATGGGACCCTCTGTGACAACCTCTCTGGCTACATCGAGGGCATCTTGAAATCCATTGTACAAGGGACACCCAGTTTCTGTCGCGAGGGGAGCAAGGATAATCCAGGGAACTACAGGCCGGTGAGCCTTACATCAGTGGTAGGGAAATTTCTGGAGAGAATTCTTCGAGACAGGATCTACTCCCATTTGGAAGCAAATGGACGTATTAGCGAGAGGCAGCATGGTTTTGTGAAGGGGAGGTCGTGTCTCACTAACTTGATAGAGTTTTTCAAGGAGGTCACAAAGATGATTGATGCAGGTAGGGCAGTGGATGTTGTCTATATGGACTTCAGTAAGGCCTTTGACAAGGTCCCTCATGGCAGACTGGTACAAAAGGTGAAGTCACACGGGATCAGAGGTGAGCTGGCAAGGTGGATACAGAACTGGCGAGGTCATAGAATGCAGAGAGTAGCAATGGAAGGGTGCTTTTCTGATTGGAGGGCTGTGACTAGTGATGTTCCGCAGGGATCAGTGCTGGGACCTTTCCTGTTCGTAGTATATATAAATGATTTGGAGGAAAATGTAACTGGTCTGATTAGTAAGTTTGCAGACGACACAAAGGTTGGTGGCATTGCAGATAGCGATGAGGACTGTCAGAGGATACAGCGGGATTTAGATCGTTTGGAGACTTGGGCGGAGGGATGGCAGATGGAGTTTAATCCGGACAAATGTGAGGTAATGCATTTTGGAATGTCTAATGCAGGTCGGGAATATACAGTGAATGGTAGAACTTTATTGGAAGTCAGAGAGATCTAGGTGTACAGGTCCACAGGTCACTGAAAGGGGCAACACAGGTGGAGAAGGTAGTCAAGAAGGCATACGGCATATGCAGGGGATACAGATCCAGCACTTTGAGATAGGTGGGGGGAGCTGCAGGCTAGTTTTAATTGGTTATCCACGATGAAGGTGGTGCGCCAATTGAGACGGGCGAGGGGAGTGGTTTATGAGTATGGGGAGAAAGTAGAGCCAACTTCAGAGGGAGGCGGCAGCGAGGGAAATTGTCCAGGTGCGGGATGGGATGGGGATGGGAGCAGATTAACAAGGTGTTTGAAGAGTTCTGTGAAAATCTGTCTAGGTTGGACCCACCGGGGCAGGATCAGGGGATGAAGGAATTTCTGGATGGATTGGAGTACCTGAGGTTGGGGGAGGAAGATAGGGCCACATTGGAAGGGTCGGCAGGGGAAGAGGAGATAAAGGAGGCAATTGGGAGGATGCATTCAGGGAAGGTAGCAGGGCCAAAAGGGTTCCCGGTGGAGTATTACAAAATATTTAAGGACAAGTTGGCGCCGCTGAGGGTGGGGATGTTTGAGGAGATGGTAGGGAAGGGTGTGTCGTCACAGACTTTGGGGAAGGTCTCAATGTCCTTGGTGCTAAAGAAAGGTAAGGATCTGACAGAATGTGGGTCGTACATGCCCAGATCGCATGAATCTGGATGCGAAGGTCAAGGTGCTGGCGGCTGGTTGGAGGGGTGCCTCCTGAAGGTGATTTGGGGGGGGGGGGGGGGGGGGGGGGATCAGACGGGATGAGAGACAGGGAGGCAGTTATTCTCGAATATTAGGAGGGTGGTAAATGTAGTCTTAACGCCGGCTGAGGGAAAGGAGACGGAGGTGGTGATTGCGCTGGATACAGAAAAGGCATTTGATCGGGTAGAGTGGGGTATTTGATTGCAGTGCTGGAGATGTTTGGGATCGGGCCCAGATTTATGGAGTGGGTACGGTTGTTGTACAGGGAGCCGAGGACGAGTGTCTGCACAAACGATACGAGTTTGCTCTGCACTGGAGGACCAGGCAGGGATGTCCTATGTCCCTTCTATTATTTGCGCTAGCAATTGATCCTTTGTCCATCCCGCTGAGGAGTTCGGGGGTGTGGAAGGGTATCATGCGGGGCAGGGGCATGGAACACATTGTACCTCTGTACGCGGATGATTTATTACTATATGTGTCGGAGCCGAGGCACTCGATAGGGAGTATACTGGAGCTGCTCCGAGTGGTTGGGTCCTTTTGGGGATACAAGTTAAATTTGGATAAAAGTGAATACTTTGTGGTGTCCCGGCCGGGGGGGGGGGGCTGCCATTCCATAGGGCGGTGGGCCATTATAGATACCTGGGTGTGCAGGTGGCACGGGACTGGGGATGGGAAGGGGGGGGGGGGGGGGGGCGTAGATACAATTTTACTAGCTTGGTGGGGAGGGTGGAAGGGGATTTGGCAAGGTGGGATAGTCTTCCTCTGTCACTGGCAGGTCAGGTGCAGAATGTGTTGCCATGATTTTTGTTTTGATTTTAGTTCCTGACGGTCATTTTGCCAAAGGCTTTTTTTAAGGGGGTGGATAAGCTGATCCCCTTGTTTATTTGGGGGGGGGGGGGGGGGGGGGGGGGGGCTGACATGCAAACATGCAACCAATGAACACTCAGAATCGGACACAACCAATGGGCAGTCAGGACACTCAGAGGTGGCATCACCACAAGGGGGCATGACAAACACTATAAAAGGGATGAGGCCTCTTTCCACAGACAGACATCTAGAGGGTTAGACAGGGTTGATCAGCAGCATCACACCCCAGCATGGGGCTTAGAGCAAGCTGGTACAGTTAGACTGAGTTACTACAGTTAGATCAGCAGAGAGTCAAACTCATTTGAGAACTGTGTTAATAGAACATAGAACATAGAACGATACAGCACAGTACAGGCCCTTCGGCCCTCGATGTTGCACCGACATGGGAAGTCAAAAACTAAAGGCCATCTAACCTACACTATGCCATTATCATCCATATGCTTATCCAATAAATTTTTAAATGCCCTCAATGTTGGCGAGTTCACTACTGTTGCAGGTAGGGCATTCCACGGCCTCACCACTCTTTGCGTAAAAAACCCACCTCTGACCTCTGTCCTATATCTATTACCCCTCAATTTAAGGCTATGTCCCCTCGTGCTAGCCACCTCCATCCGCGGGAGAAGGCTCTCGCTGTCCACCCTATCTAACCCTCTGATCATTTTGTATGCCTCTATTAAGTCACCTCTTAACCTTCTTCTCTCTAACGAAAACAACCTCAAGTCCATCAGCCTTTCCTCATAAGATTTTCCCTCCATACCAGGCAACATCCTGGTAAATCTCCTCTGCACCCTTTCCAAAGCTTCCACGTCCTTCCTATAATGAGGCGACCAGAACTGTATGCAATACTCCAAATGCGGTCCAAGACTTTACTCACCACAGACGTTAGGCTCACCGGCCTATAGTTACCGGGGTTATCTCTACTCCCGCTCTTTTCCAGAATCATCTTCGCCATCCTTTCCTCTACATCTCTAGAACTATTAGGTGGCCTATAGAAAACTCCCAACAGGGTGACCTCTCCTTTCCTGTTTCTAACCTCAGCCCATACTACCTCGGAAGAAGAGTCCCCATCTTGCATCCTTTCTACCACCGTAATACTGTCCTTGACTAGCAGCGCCACACCTCCCCCTCTTTTGCCCCCTTCTCTGACCTACTAAAGCACCTAAACCCCGGAACCTGCAACAACCATTCCTGTCCCTGCTCTATCCATGTCTCTGAAATGGCCACAACATCGAAGTCCCAGGTACCAACCCATGCTGCCAGTTCCCCTACCTTATTTCGTATACTCCTGGCATTGAAATAGACACACTTCAAACCACAGACCTGAACACTGCCGCCCTCCTGCGAAGTCAAAACTGTGCTCCTGACCTCTCTACTCTCAATCTCTCGCACCCCAAAACTACAATCCAGGTTCCCATGCCCCTGCTGAATTAGTTTAACCCCCCCAAAGAGTACTAACAAATCTCCCCCCCAGGATATTGGTGCCCCTCAGGTTCAGATGTAGACCATCCTGTCTATAGAGGTCCCACCTTCCCCAGAAAGAGCCCCAGTTATCCAGAAATCTGAATCCCTCCCGCCTGCACCATCCCTGTAGCCACGTGTTTAATTGCTCTCTCTCCCTATTCCTCATCTCACTATCACGTGGCACGGGCAACAACCCAGAGATAACAACTCTGTTTGTTCTCGCTCTGAGCTTCCATCCTAGCTCCCTAAAGGCCTGCCTGACATCCTTGTCCCCTTTCCTACCTATGTCGTTAGTGCCAATGTGGACTACGACTTGGGGCTGCTCCCCCTCCCCCTTAAGGACCCGGAAAACACGATCCGAGACATCACGTACCCTTGCACCTGGGAGGCAACATACCAAACGTGAGTCTCTCTCGCTCCCACAAAATCTCCTATCTGTGCCCCTGACTATTGAGTCCCCAATTACTAATGTTGTACTCCTTTCCCCCCTTCCCTTCTGAGCAACAGGGACAGACTCCGTGCCAGAGGCCCGTACCCCATGGCTTACCCCTGGTAAGTCGTCCCCCCACAAGTATCCAAACGGTATACTGTTACTCAGGGGAACGACCGCAGGGGGTCCCTGCACTGACTGCTTCTTCCCAGTCCCTCTTACAGTTACCCATCTATCTCCAGTCTTTGGTGTAACTACTTCCCTGAAGCTCCTATCTATGACCCCCTCTGCCTCCCGAATGATCCGAAGTTCATCCAGCTCAAGCTCCATATTCCTCATAGGTAGGAAAGGGGACAAGGATGTCAGGCAGGCCTTTAGGGAGCTAGGATGGAAGCTCAGAGCGAGAACAAACAGAGTTGTTATCTCTGGGTTGTTGCCCGTGCCACGTGATAGTGAGATGAGGAATAGGGAGAGAGAGCAATTAAACACGTGGCTACAGGGATGGTGCAGGCGGGAGGGATTCAGATTTCTGGATAACTGGGGCTCTTTCTGGGGAAGGTGGGACCTCTATAGACAGGATGGTCTACATCTGAACCTGAGGGGCACCAATATCCTGGGGGGGAGATTTACTAAATGAATACTTTTCGTCAGTATTCACTCAAGAAAAAGATAATATTGTGGAGGAGAATGCTGAGACCCAGGCTATTAGAATAGATGGCATTGAGGTGCGTAGGGAAGAAGTGTTGGCAATTCTGGACAAGGTGAAAATAGATAAGTCCCCGGGGCCGGATGGGATTTATCCTAGGATTCTCTGGGAAGCCAGGGAAGAGATTGCTGAGCCTTTGGCTTTGATTTTTAGGTCATCATTGGTTACAGGAATAGTGCCAGAGGACTAGAGGATAGCAAATGTGGTCCCTTTGTTCAAGAAGGGGAGTAGAGATAACCCCGGTAACTATAGGCCGGTGAGCCTAACGTCTGTGGTGGGTAAAGTCTTGGAGAGGATTATAAAAGATACGATTTATAATCATCTAGATAGGAATAATATGATTAGGGATAGTCAGCATGGTTTTGTGAAGGGTAGGTCATGCCTCACAACCTTATCGAGTTCTTTGAGAAGGTGACTGAACAGGTAGACGAGGGTAGAGCAGTGATGTGGTGTATATGGACTTCAGTAAAGCGTTTGATAAGGTTCCCCACGGTCGGCTATTGCAGAAAATACGGAGGCTGGGGATTGAGGGTGATTTAGAGATGTGGATCAGAAATTGGCTAGTTGAAAGAAGACAGAGAGTGGTAGTGATGGGAAATGTTCAGAATGGAGTTCAGTTACGAGTGGCGTACCACAAGGATCTGTTCTGGGGCCGTTGCTGTTTGTCATTTTTATAAATGACCTAGAGGAGGGCGCAGAAGGATGGGTGAGGAAATTTGCAGACGACACTAAAGTCGGTGGAGTTGTAGACAGTGCGGAAGGATGTTGCAGGTTACAGAGGGACATAGATAAGCTGCAGAGCTGGGCTGAGAGGTGGCAAATGGAGTTTAATGTGGAGAAGTGTGAGGTGATTCACTTTGGAAAGAATAACAGGAATGCGGAATATTTGGCTAATGGTAAAATTCTTGGTAGTGTGGATGAGCAGAGGGATCTCGGTGTCCATGTACATAGATCCCTGAAAGTTGCCACCCAGGTTGATAGGGTTGTGAAGAAGGCCTATGGTGTGTTGGCCTTTATTGGTAGAGGGATTGAGTTCCGGAGCCATGAGGTCATGATGCAGCTGTACCAAACTCTGGTACGGCCGCATTTGGAGTATTGCGTACAGTTCTGGTCGCCTCATTATAGGAAGGACGTGGAAGCTTTGGAACGGGTGCAGAGGAGATTTACCAGGATGTTGCCTGGTATGGAGGGAAAATCTTATGAGGAAAGGCTGATGGACTTGAGGTTGTTTTCGTTAGAGAGAAGAAGGTTAAGAGGTGACTTAATAGAGGCATACAAAATGATCAGAGGGTTAGATAGGGTGGACAGCGAGAGCCTTCTCCCGCGGATGGAGGTGGCTAGCACGAGGGGACATAGCCTTAAATTGAGGGGTAATAGATATAGGACAGAGGTCAGAGGTGGGTTTTTTACGCAAAGAGTGGTGAGGCCGTGGAATGCCCTACCTGCAACAGTAGTGAACTCGCCAACATTGAGGGCATTTAAAATTTATTGGATAAGCATATGGATGATAAGGGCATAGTGTAGGTTAGATGGCCTTTAGTTTTTTTTTTCCATGTCGGTGCAACATCGAGGGCCGAAGGGCCTGTACTGCGCTGTATCGTTCTATGTTCTATGTTCTATGTCCAGGTCCCTAACACGGTTTTTGAGGAGCTGGAGTTGGGTGCACTTCCCACAGATGAAATCAGCAGGGACACTGACGGCGTCCCTCACCTCAAACATTCTGCAGGAGGAGCATTGTACTGCCTTCCCTGACATCCCCTCTAGATTAAAAAAAAACAAGAAAAAGAAAAAGAAAGGAAGAGCTTACCTGATATTACCTCAAACCCTGATCCCGCTGAAAGGTAAGCAAATTTAAAGGCACTCACTCACCTTCACGACAGGCCCTGCTCCCGCTTCCCAACCACCGTGGGGTGGGGGGGTTGGTTAGAGGAGGAGGTAGGGTGGGAAACACTCACAAAGTGTTTCGGGTTTAACTGTCACTTGCCGACAGCCCCTCCACAAACCACCTTCAACTTAGGCTGACCGCACTGCACGTATGCAAATTTCCCCAGAACAGCTGATCAGTAGCTCTGCTCTGCTGCCCTCTGCTGGTTGCTTGCCTTTACTCAAACTCCTTGGGTCTTCTTCGCAGGTTCACCTTCAACTTAGGCTGACCGCACTGCACGTATGCAAATTTCCCCAGAACAGCTGATCAGTAGCTCTGCTCTGCTGCCCTCTGCTGGGCAGACCAACACATCCTAAGTCATGTCTAATGGCATCATAATTGCCCTTCCCCCAGCTATAACTCTTGCCCTGCGGGGTATACTTATCCCTTTCCATCACTAATGTAAAGGTCACCGAATTGTGGTCACTGTTTCCAAAGTGCTCACCTACCTCCAGATCTAACACCTGGCCTGGTTCATTACCCAAAACCAAATCCAATGTGGCCTCGCCTCTTGTTGGCCTGTCAACATATTGTGTCAGGAAACCCTCCTGCACACATTGTACAAAGAATGACCCATCTAATGTACTCGAACTATATCTTTTCCAGTCAATATTTGGAAAGTTAAAGTCTCCCATAACAACTACCCTGTTACTTTCGCTCTTTTCCAGAATCATCTTCGCCATCCTTTCCTCTACATCCCTAGAACTATTAGGTGGCCTATAGAAAACTCCCAACAGGGTGACCTCTCCTTTCCTGTTTCTAACCTCAGCCCATACTACCTCAGAAGAAGAGTCCCCATCTAGCATCCTTTCCACCACCGTAATACTGTCCTTGACTAGCAGCGCCACACCTCCCCCTCTTTTGCCCCCTTCTCTGAGCTTACTAAAACACCTAAACCCCGGAACCTGCAACAACCATTCCTGTCCCTGCTCTATCCATGTCTCTGAAATGGCCACAACATCGAAGTCCCAGGTACCAACCCATGCTGCCAGTTCCCCTACCTTATTTCGTATACTCCTGGCATTGAAGTAGACACACTTCAAACCACAGACCTGAACACTGGCACCCTCCTGCGAAGTCAAATCTGTGCTCCTGACCTCTATACTCTCAATCTCCCGTACCCCAAAACTACAATCCAGGTTCCCATGCCCCTGCTGAATTAGTTTAAACCCCCCCAAAGAGCACTAACAAATCTCCCCCCCAGGATATTGGTGCCCCTCAGGTTCAGATGTAGACCATCCTGTCTATAGAGGTCCCACCTTCCCCAGAAAGAGCCCCAGTTATCCAGAAATCTGAATCCCTCCCGCCTGCACCATCCCTGTAGCCACGTGTTTAATTGCTCTCTCTCCCTATTCCTCATCTCACTATCACGTGGCACGGGCAACAACCCAGAGATAACAACTCTGTTTGTTCTCGCTCTGAGCTTCCATCCTAGCTCCCTAAAGGCCTGCCTGACATCCTTGTCCCCTTTCCTACCTATGTCGTTAGTGCCAATGTGGACTACGACTTGGGGCTGCTCCCCCTCCCCCTTAAGGACCCGGAAAACACGATCTGAGACATCACGTACCCTTGCACCTGGGAGGCAACATACCAAACGTGAGTCTCTCTCGCTCCCACAAAATCTCCTATCTGTGCCCCTGACTATTGAGTCCCCAATTACTAATGTTCTACTCCTTTCCCCCCTTCCCTTCTGAGCAACAGGGACAGCCTCCGTGCCAGAGGCCCGTACCCCATGGCTTACCCCTGGTAAGTCCCCCCCCCCCACAAGTATCCAAAACGGTATACTTGTTACTCAGGGGAACGACCGCAGGGGGTCCCTGCACTGACTGCTTCTTCCCAGTCCCTCTTACAGTTACCCATCTATCTCCAGTCTTTGGTGTAAATACTTCCCTGAAGCTCCTATCTATGACCCCCTCTGCCTCCCGAATGATCCGAAGTTCATCCAGCTCAAGCTCCAGGTCCCTAACACGGTTTTTGAGGAGCTGGAGTTGGGTGCACTTCCCACAGATGAAATCAGCAGGGACACTGACGGCGTCCCTCACCTCAAACATTCTGCAGGAGGAGCATTGTACTGCCTTCCCTGACATCACCTCTAGATTTAAAAAAAAACAAGAAAAAGAAAGGAAGAGCTTACCTGATATTACTTCAAACCCTGCTCCCGCTGAAAGGTAAGCAAATTTAAAGGCACTCACTCACCACTCTGCAGCCCTGTGCAGATCTGCACCACCAGCGCTCCCAATTCTGACAGCGGCGCATCAGAAGTGTGCAACACCAAATGCTGGACTCTGATCCAGGCAGTGCGATGGAGCCAGATGTGAGTACCTGGACAACACTTACGGAGTGGGCATTATTACGAAGTGCGCATACGCCACACCAGACACATTACGAGTCCAATCAATCCTGGCCGTGGATTCCGAGGACGAATGGCAAGCAGTGATGAAGGTCAACCACTGCGCCATCCAGTTCAAACTGGACACAGGTGCCTCCGCCAACCTGGTTTTGCAGGTGGACTTCAAGAGAATCAAGAAGCCCAATCCTTCCAGCTGCCTGCAAACTCCTGGACTACAATCGAAACACAATCAAGGCTCTGGGGTCCTGCCATCTGCAGGTGGCCAGCCGGCACACACAAGCAGGGTTACGCTTCGAGATTGTTAAACCAGGCAGGGCGTCCCTGCTCGGTGCGCACGCCTGCAAGCAACTGAACCTCATCCAAAGGGTCTACACCACAACGCCGTCCCATTCGGATCTTCAGGCCAGCATCGACAACATCCTAACCCAGTACCCAGATGTATTTAGTGGGATGGGCACGCTGCCGTACGAGTACAAGATTCTACTGCGGCCTGATGCCAAGCCAGTGGTCCACGGACCACAACGTGTCCCTGCTCCACTGACAGAGCGCCTGAAGGCAGAGCTCACGAGTCTTAAGCAAAAAGGCATCATCTCCAAGGTCACTGAACCAACCGACTGGGTCAGCTCGATGGTGGGCGTAAAGAAGCCTTCGGGAAACCTACGCATCTACATTGACTCCACGGATCTAAAAAAAAACATTATGTGGGAACATTACCTCATCTCGAAGTGGGAAGAAATCACGAGTGAGATGGCACACGCACATTTCTTCACAAAACTGGGCGCATCCGAAGGATTTCGGCAAATCCAACTTGAAGAATCCAGCAGAAGGCTCTGCACGTTGAACACGCCTTTTGGCAGATTCTGCTACAACCGAATGCCATTTGGCATCATCTCGGCATCAGAGATTTTCCATCACATCATGGAGCAGATGATGGAGGGAAAAGAAGGGGTTCATGTCCACGTTGACAATATCATAATCTGGTCCACAACCCCACATGTGTCGCAACTCAAGAAAGTATTCCGATGCATACATGAACATAGCCTCAAGCTAAACAGGTCCAAGTGCTGTTTTGGGACATCCACGCTGATGTTCCTAGGCATCAGATTTCCCTGTTTTGGGACATCCACGCTGATGTTCCTAGGCATCAGATTTCCCTGTTTTGGGACATCCACGCTGATGTTCCTAGGCATCAGATTTCCCTGTTTTGGGACATCCACGCTGATGTTCCTAGGCATCAGATTTCCCTGTTTTGGGACATCCACGCTGATGTTCCTAGGCATCAGATTTCCCTGTTTTGGGACATCCACGCTGATGTTCCTAGGCATCAGATTTCCCTGTTTTGGGACATCCACGCTGATGTTCCTGGGTGATCAGATTTCCCTGTTTTGGGACATCCACGCTGATGTTCCTGGGTGATCAGATTTCCCTGTTTTGGGACATCCACGCTGATGTTCCTTGGCATCAGATTTCCCTGTTTTGGGACATCCACGCTGATGTTCCTAGGCATCAGATTTCCCTGTTTTGGGACATCCACGCTGATGTTCCTAGGCATCAGATTTCCCTGTTTTGGGACATCCACGCTGATGTTCCTAGGCATCAGATTTCCCTGTTTTGGGACATCCACGCTGATGTTCCTGGGTGATCAGATTTCCCTGTTTTGGGACATCCACGCTGATGTTCCTAGGCATCAGATTTCCCTGTTTTGGGACATCCACGCTGATGTTCCTAGGCATCAGATTTCCCTGTTTTGGGACATCCACGCTGATGTTCCTAGGCATCAGATTTTGTAACACGGTATGCGCCCGGACACAGACAAACTTAAAGCCACCGAAGCAATGAAAGTCCCCAAGGGCAAGAAGACAGTATTGCGCTTCCTGGGAATGGTTAATTTCGTTGTCAAGTTCATCCCGAATTTGGCCTACGCAACCTGGTGAAAAAATCAACCGTCTTGGAGTGGAAGGCGGAGCACCGAACAGAGTGGCTGGAGCTGAAAGCTAAGCTCACCACTGCACCCGCCCTGGCATTCTTTGACCCAGACCGAGAGACCAAGATATCCACAGATGCGAGTCAGGATGGCATTGGGGTGCTGTTGCTTCAAAGAGACGACACGTCATCCTGGGTACCAGTAGCATACGCGTCACAGGCAATGACACCCACTGAGACTAGATACGCGCAGATTGAGAAGGAGTGTTCAGATCTTCTCACTGGCATCCTCAAATTTCATGATTATGTCTACGACTTGCCAACATTTACTGTTGAGACAGATCATAAGCCTCTGGTCCACATCATCCAAAAGGACTTGAACGACATGACACCTCGTTTAGAACATAGAAAATAGAACAGTACAGCACAGAACAGGCCCTTCGGCCCTCGATGTTGTGCTGAGCATTGTCCAAAACCAAGATCAAGCTATCCCACTCCCGGTCATTCTAGTGTGCTCCATGTGCCTATCCAATAACCGCTTGAAAGTTCCTAAAGTGTCCGACTCCACTATCACAGCAGGCAGTCCATTCCACACCCTAACCACTCTCTGAGTAAAGAACCTACCTCGAACATCCCTCCTATATCTCCCACACTGAATCTTATAGTTATGCCCCCTTGTAACAGCTACATCCACCCGAGGAAATAGTCTCTGAACTTCCACTCTATCTATCCCCCTCATCATCTTATAAACCTCTATTAAGTTGCCTCTCATCGTCTACTGATCCAAAGAGAAAAGCCTAAGCTCCCTCAACCTTTCCTCATAAGACCTATCCTGCAAACCAGGCAGCATCCTGGTAAATCTCCTTTGCACCCTTTCCAATGCTTCCACATCCTTCCGATAGTGAGGTGACCAGAACTGCACACAATACTCCAAATGTGGTCTAACCAGGGTCCTGTACAGTTGCAGCATAACCCTGCGGCTCTTAAACTCAATCCCCCTGTTAATAAACGCTAACACACTGTAGGCCTTCTTCACGGCTCTATCCACTTGAGTGGCAACCTTCAGAGATCTGTGGACATGAACCCCAAGATCTCTCTGTTCCTCCACATTCCTCAGAACCCTGCCGTTGACCCAGTAATCCGCATTCAAATTTGTCCGACCAAAATGAATCACCTCGCACTCCATCTGCGATTTTTCGGCCCAGCTCTGCATCCTATCAATGCCTCTTTGCAGCCTACAACAGCCCTCCACCTCATACACTACACCACCAATCTTGGTGTCATCAGCAAATTTACTGACCCACCCTTCAGCCCCCTCCTCCAAGTCATTGATAAAAATCACAAATAGCAGAGGACCCAGCACTGATCCCTGTGGTACACCGCTGGTAACTGGTCTCCAGTCTGAACATTTTCCATCCACCACCACCATCTATGCATTGTCCAAAACCAAGATCAAGCTATCTTGTCTTCTATGTGATAGCCAGTTACTTATCCAATTGGCCAAATTTCCCTCTATCCCATGCCTCCTTACTTTCTTCATAAGCCGACCATGGGGAACTTTATCAAACGCCTTACTAAAATCTATGTATACGACATCAATTGCTCTACCTTCAGCTACACACTTAGTTACCTCCTCAAAGAATTCAATCAAATTTGAGAGGCAAGACTTATCCTTCACAAATTCGTGTTGACCATCCCGGATGAAGCTGCGCTTTTCCAAATGGTGATAAATCCTATCCTTCAGGACCTTTTCCATTAACTTACCGACCACCAAAGTAAGACTAACTGGCCTATAATTACCAGGGTAATTCCTATTCCCTTTCTTGAACAGAGGAACAACATTCGCCCCTCTCCAGTCCTCTGGCACTATCCCCGTGGACAGTGAGGACCCAAAGATCAAAGCCAAAGGCTCTGCAATCTCATCCTTTGCCTCCCAAAGAATCCTTGGATGTATCCCATCTGGCCCAGGGGAATTGTCGACCCTCAGGTTTTTCAAAATTGCTGATACATCCTTCCTCAGAACATCTACCTCCTCCAGCCTACCCGCCTGTGTCATACTCTCTTCCTCAAAAACACGGCCCCTCTCCTTGGTGAACACTGAAGAAAAGTATTCATTCAAAGCCCTTCCTATTTCTTCTGACTCCATGCACAAGTTCCCACTACTATCCTTGACCGGCCCTACCCTCACCCTTGTCATCCTTTTATTTCTCACATAAGAGTAAAAAGCCTTGGGGTTTTCCTTGATCCGACCCACCAGGGGCTTTTCATGCCCCCTCCTAGCTCTCCTAAGCCCCTTTGTTAGCTCATTCCTTGCTACCTTATAGCCCTCATGCGACCCAACTGAACCTTGTTTTCTCATCCTTACATACGCTTCCTTTTTTCTCTTGACAAGACATTCAACCTCTTTTGTTCCCACACACGGCCATTTCCTCCCTGCCTAACAGGGACATACCTATCAAGGACACGCAGTATTTGTTCCTTGAACAAGCTCCACTTTACATTTGGACCTTTCCCTGACAGTTTCTGTTCCCATCTTATGCTCCCTAATTCTTGCCTAATCGCACAATAATTACCCCTCCCCAATTATAAACCTTGCCCTGCCGTTTGGCCCTATCCCTCTCCATTGCAATAGTGACAGACACCGAATTGTGGTCACTATCTCCAAAGTGCTCTCCCACAAACAAATCTAACACTCGGCCCGGTTCGTTACCCAGTACCAAATCCAATGTGGCCCCCCCTCTTGTCGGCCTATCCACATATTGTGTCAGGAAACCCTCCTGCACACACTGTACAAAAACGGCCCCATCCAAACTGTTCGACCTATAGAGGTTCCAATCAATATTTGGAAAGTTAAAGTCACCCATGACAACTACCCCGAGACCTCCACACCTATCCATAACCTGCTTTGCAATTTCTTCCTCCACATCTCTATTCCTATTTGAGGGCCTATAGGAAACTCCTAACAACGTGACCGCTCCTTTCCTATTTCTAACTTCGGCCCAAATTACCTCAGTAGGCAGATCCCCTTCGAACTGCCTTTCTGCAGCCGTTAAACTATCCTTGATTAACATAGAACATCGAACACTACAGCGCAGTACGGGCCCTTCGGCCCTCAATGTTGCGCCGACTTGTGAAACCATCTGAAGCCTATCTGACACTATTCCATTTTCATCCATATGTCTATCCAGTGACCACTTAAATGCCCTTAAAGTTGGCGAGTCTACTACTGTTGCAGGCAGGGCGTTCCACACCCCTACTACTCTCTGAGTGAAGAAACTGCCTCTGATATCTGTCCTATATCTATCACCCCTCAATTTAAAGCTATGTCCCCTCGTGTTGGTCATCACCATCCGAGGAAAAAGACTCTCACTGTCCACCCTATCTAACCCTCTGACTATCTTATATGTCTCTATTAAGTCACCTCTCAGCCTTCTCCTCTCTAACGAAAACAACCTCAAGTCCCTGAGCCTTTCCTCGTAAGACCTTCCCTCCATACCAGGCAACATCCTAGTAAATCTCCTCTGAACCCTTTCCAAAGCTTCCACATCCTTCCTATAATGTGGTGACCAGAACTGCACGCAGTACTCCAGGTGCGGCCGCACCAGAATTATGTACAGCTGCAGCATGACCTTGTGGCTCCGAAACTCAATCCCCCTACTGATAAAGGCTAGCACACCATATGCCTTCTTAACAGCCCTATTAACCTGGGTGGCAACTTTCAGGGATTTATGTACCTGGATGCCGAGATCTCTGTTCATGAAATGAAAAAATGAAAATCGCTTATTGTCACGAGTAGGCTTCAATGAAGTTACTGTGAAAAGCCCCTAGTCGCCACATTCCGGCACCTGTCTGGGGAGGCTGGTACGGGAATCGAACCGTGCTGCTGGCCTGCTTTCAAAGCCAGCGATTTAGCCCAGTGAGCTAAACCAGCCCCATAACTACACTACCACGAATCTTGCCATTAGCCCAGTGCTCTGCATTCCTGTTACTCCTTCCAAAGTGAACTACCTCACACTTTTCCGCATTAAACTCCATCTGCCACCTCTCAGCCCAGCTCTGCAGCTTATCTATGTCCCTCTGTATCCTATAACATCTTTCAGCACTATCCACAACTCCACCGACCTTCGTGTCATCTGCAAATTTACTAACCCATCCTTCTACACCCTCTTCCAGGTCATTTATAAAATGACAAACAGCAGTGGCCCCAAAACAGATCCTTGCGGTACACCACTAGTAACTGAACTCCAGGATGAACATTTGCCATCAACCACCACCCTCTGACTTCTTTCAGCTAGCCAATTACTGATCCAAACCGCTAAATCACCTTCAATCCCATACTTCCTTATTTTCTGCAATAGCCTAGTGTGGGGAACCTTATCAAACGCCTTACTGAAATCCATATACACCACATCAACCGCTCTACCCTCGTCTACCTGTTCAGTCACCTTCTCAAAGAACTCGATAAGGTTTGTGAGGCATGACCTACCCTTCACAAAACCGTGTTGACTATCGCTAATCAACTTGTTCTTTTCAAGATGATTATAAACCCTATCTCTTATAACCTTTTCCAACATTTTACCCACAACCGAAGTAAGGCTCACAGGTCTATAATTACCAGGGTTGTCTCTACTCCCCTTCTTGAACAATGCTACTCCTCCACTTCTTTTGCCACCATCCCTACTCTTACTGAAACATCTATACCCCGGAACTACCAACAACCATTCCTGTCCCTGTTCTAACCATGTCTCCGTTCTGGCCAAAACATCGTAGTCCCAAGTACCAATCCACGCTCCAAGTTCACCTACCTTATTCCTGATGCTCCTTGCATTGAAGTAGACACACTTCAACCCACTTTTCGGTCTGCCGGTACAGTCCTGCGACCTTGATACCCTCCTCAGTACCTCACTACTCTCAACACTGGCTTCTGGATGACAGCTTGTTTTCCCACTCACACCCTGCCTCTTTCCATAGACAGACATCTAGAGAGTTAGACAGGGTTGATCAGCAGAATCACACCCCAGCACGTGGCTGGTACAGTTAGACTGAGTTACTACAGTTAGATTAGCAGAGAGTCGAACTCATTTGAGAACTGTGTTAATAGTTCAATAAACACGTTGAACTCATTTCAGAGTCTGGAGCATCCTTTAGTTAAGACTGCATCAAGTAGCAGCCTGTGTTATCTGAAGCAGCATAACACAACAGAAGTTAGCCAGGGTTGGGAAGGTGATCCTGCAGAGAG
This sequence comes from Scyliorhinus canicula, assembly GCF_902713615.1. Classification (NCBI taxonomy): domain Eukaryota; kingdom Metazoa; phylum Chordata; class Chondrichthyes; order Carcharhiniformes; family Scyliorhinidae; genus Scyliorhinus; species Scyliorhinus canicula. The sequence continues at coordinate 3,541,314 of NC_052173.1, read as the reverse complement.
GGCGGTAGTCAGGCGGATTGGGCCTCCCAAATCTATTGTATTATTACTGGGTGGCGAATGCTGAAAAAGTGAGGAGTTGGGTGGGGGTGGGGGGGTGGGGGGGAGTAGGTGGAAGAGTCCCAGTGGGTTAGAATGGAGGCAATCTGTGCAGGGGGGTGGGGCTGAGGCCATTGGCAACAGCCCCACTCCCGATGGCCCTGGGTAAATACTCTGGGAGTCCGGTGGTGGTGGTGACACTGAAGATCTGGAGGCAGCTCAGGCAGCATTTTAAGCTGGGTGTGGGTTCAAGGAAAATGCCGATGGGTGGAGAGGGGGAGGTGAGGGTATTAAAGGACCTGTTCCTGGGAGGTCGATTTGCGAGGCTGGAGGCGTTTGCCTATCACCGCAACCGGGCCACAGCAGGCGCTATCTCACTGGCTCTAACACCTCGACAACAAGGACACCTATGTCAGACTGCTGTTCATGGACTACAGCTCTGCCTTCAACACCATTATCCCGACAAGACTAATAACCAAACTCTGCAATCTTGCACTTGGCCCCTCACTGTGCAGCTGGATCCTTGACTTCCTCACCAACAGACCATAATCTGTCAGCATAGGCCACAGCACCTCCTCCACAATAGTCCTCACCACCGGGGCCCCGCAAGGATGTGTGCTCAGTCCTCTGCTGTACTCCCTATGCACACATGGCTGTGTGGCAAGATTCAACTCCAACTCAATCTATAAATTTGCAGATTAAATGAGTGTGGTGGGCCGTATCTCAAACAACGACGAATCAGACTACAGAAGGGAGATCACTTGGTTGCATGGTGTACTGAAAACAACCTCTCTAAATGTTGGAAAGACCAAGGAACTGATCATCGACTTCAGGAAGCGCAGCCGCTACACACTCCCGTCTGCATCAATGGCTCCAAAGTGAAGATAGTCGATAGCTTTAAGTTCCTGAGGGTCACCATCACCAACAGTCTGTCCTGGTCCACTCACGTTGATGCAACAATCAAGAAAGCCCAACAACATCTCTACTTTGTTCATTCTCTTGGGAAGCTAAAGAAATTTGGCATGTCTGCATCGACTCTCACAAACTTCTACAGATGTTCGATAGAGAGCATCCTATCCGGCTGCATCACAGCCTGGGTATGGCAACTGCTCAGTCCAAGGTCGCAAGAAACTGCAGAGTGTGGTGAACTCAGCCCAATGCATTACACAAGCTTGCCACCCCCACAGTGATTCTGTCTACACCTCCCGCTGCCTCAGGAAGGCAGACAGCATTGTCAGAGACCCCGCCCACCCAGGCATTGCCTTCTTCCAGACCCTCCCATCAGGCATGAAGTCTGAAGACCCACACCTCCAGACATAGGAACAGCTTCTTCCCCAGACTTCTCAACGACTCCCCCTCGCTCTGATCTGTTCCCTGTAAGAACACTATTCACGGCGCCCTATGCTGCTCTTGCTCATGTATTTGCTTTCTTTGGCCCCTTGTTCTGCACTGTAACCAATCACTGTTTGTTGTTGTACCATTTGTTAATGCTCTCTGTTGATTATTCTTTTGTCTAATATCCGGCTGCATCACAGCCTGGGTATGGCAACTGCTCAGTCCAAGGTCGCAAGAAACTGCAGAGTGTGGTGAACTCAGCCCAATGCATCACACAAGCTTGCCACCCCCACAGTGATTCTGTCTCCACCTCCCGCTGCCTCAGGAAGGCAGACACTCCCGAAGGTGATGGGCTGGTGATTGTCTGGGGCAGCAGGGTAGCATGGTGGTTAGCATAAATGCTTCACAGCTCCAGGGTCCCAGGTTCGATTCCCGGCTGGGTCACTGTCTATGCGGAGTCTGCACATCCTCCCCGTGTCTGCGTGGGTTTCCTCCGGGTGCTCCGGTTTCCTCCCACAGTCCAAAGATGTGCGGGTTAGGTGGATTGGCCATGATAAATTGCCCGTAGTGTCCTACAAAAAGTAAGGTTAAGGGGGGGTTGTTGGGTTACGGGTATAGGGTGGATACGTGAGTTTGAGTAGGGTGATCATGGCTCGGCACAACATTGAGGGCCGAAGGGCCTGTTCTGTGCTGTACTGTTCTATGTTCTATGTATGTATTGTGTACGTTCTCTCGGCCGCAGAAAAATACTTTTCACTGTACCTCAGTACATGTGACAATAAATCAAATCAAATCAATCAACTAATACAGCACAGGTACAGGCCCTTCGGCCCTCCAAGCCTGTACTGGTCATGATGCCAACCATTTATATACTCCAATGTTCAGCTGCCAATCCTACCCTTGCTTTAACTATGTTTCTGTGATAGCCACAACATCATAATTCCAAGTACTAATAAATGCTCTAAGTTCATCTGCCTTACACACGATACGTCTGGCATTGAAACAAATACCCTTCAAACCGTTGTGTTTTAGCAGACAGGGTAATGTTGTGCTCTTATTTTTGTTCTCTTATTTCCCCTTCAATTTTTACACCTTCTAAGATCTTTTCACCGGGCCATGAAGTCCCCTGATGTTCGAGGTGACTCTCCTGGTGGGGGGATTCTGCCCCCCCATTCCTGCGGGATCAACCATATTTACCTATTGGACGCGCCCCTGCACTCTGGGGTTTCCCTTTGTTCGGGGGGCGTCCAAAGTGGTTAACTTGCGGCGCCATCATATTCTCTCAACCTGCACCTTACCAGCTGAAGCCAGGCTGAGAGCCATCCCTTTCTTACCCTTGTATTTCCCGCGTGGCCCCCCTTCCTCCCTTGCTGCCCCCCCCCCCAATCACATCCCCCCTCCCTATCTCCCCCTTCCATTCTCCATCCCTGCCCCTGCACCTTGCCAGGCGCTCCCTCCCTGCTGGGAGGTGCGTCGCGGCCCCCCCTTGCTTTCATGCTTCCTAGCGCTAGCTTTCCCTGCTAGTGTGGTGGCACCCCCCTCCCGGGACTGGTCTTTACTATTTCCTATGCCAGCTACTACTCAAATTCCAAAACCTGGCCTTCAAACTGCTGTAACTGATAACACTTCCTGTTCAAATGGTTATCTAGGAGGAAGCATCCTGGCGTTCCCACATAGTGCAGGATGAGCACTCTCATGGCTGGAGCAGCCTGTCATTTCTCTATTTATTAACTGATAACAAAGAACAAAAGAATAAAGAAAAGTACAGCACAGGAACAGGCCCTTTGGCCCTCCAAGCATGTGCCGACCATGCTGCCCGTCTAAACTAAAATTTTCGACACTTCCTGGATCCGTATCCCTCTATTCCCATCCAATTCATGTATTTGTCAAGATGCCCCTTAAATGTCACTATCGTCCCTGCTTCCACCACCTCCTCCAGCAGCGAGTTCCAGGCACCCACTACCCTCTGTGTAAACAACTTGCCTCGTACATCTCCTCTAAACCTTGCCCCTCGCACCTTAAACCCCTAGTAATTGACCCCTCTACCCTGGGGAAAAGCCTCTGACTATCCACTTTGTCTATGCCCCTTATAATTTTGTAGACCTCTATCAGGTCGCCCCTCAACCTCCTTCGTTCCAGTGAGAACAAACCGAGTTTATTCAACTGCGCCTCATAGCTAATGCCCTCCATACCAGGCAACATCCTGGTAAAGCTCTTCTGCACCCTCTCTAAAGCCTCCACATCCTTCTGGTAGTGTGACGACCAGAATTGAACACTATACTCCAAGTGTGGCCGAACTAAGGTTCTATACAGCTGCAACATGACTTGCCAATTTTTATACTCAATGCCCCGGCCAATGAAGGCAAGCATGCCGTATGCCTTCTTGACAACCTTCGCCACCTGTGTTGTCCCTTTCAGTGACCTGTGGACCTGTGCACCTAGATCGCTCTGACTGTTAATACTCGAGGGTTCTACCATTCACTGTATATTCCCTACATGTATTAGATCTTCCAAAATGCATGACCTCACATTTGTCCGGATTAAACTCCTTCTGCCATCTCTCCGCCCAATAGTGGCGGACTGGCCAGGGTGTCAGCTTGCCCGATGGCAAGTGGGCCCCTGATGAAGTGGGCCCCCTATATCAAATAAAAATGCAATAAAGAAACAAACACAGACAACTGTTTTAGTAATAAAAAGGAAGAAGAAAAAAAAGAGAACAGGACACAAATGAGCAGTGCATGAAAAGGAACGAAGCAGGGGAGGTAGTGGAAGGATGTGGAATAGGGGGGCCCGGGTCGGGCATAATTGAGGAAATTCCATGTTTTCAGCAAGAGTGTGTGAATTTAAAGATAAAGTTACAATTCGTAATTTGAGATGGTCGGCAACTTCAAAGGATATCAAGCAATAGTCTTGGTTCAGCCGGTACATCGGTCCGGGGCCCGGAGAGCCAAGAAGGGGCCCGTGAATCTCTGAAGGGCCCTTAAAAATTATAATTAATTAGATAAATAAATCTCCAACTTCTTCCTGAGATTTGTATTCTAACTTAATAAAATATAATTGTTTTTAAAAAGAGCAATACCAAATAAAAATGCAATAAAGAAACAAACAAATAATCACTCAGTGTATGAAGGAACGAAGCAGTGTTAAACGGATGTGAAAAGGAGTGGGGGGGGGGGGGGGGGGGGGGGGGCTCTGGTTCACCCGGGTCGGACATACTTGGAAATCCACGTTTTCAGCAAGAGTGTGTGAATTTAAAGATAAAGTTACAGTTCGTGATTTGAGAAGGTCGGCAACTTGAAAGGATATCAAGCAGTACATAGGGTCGTGAGGTCACCGAAAAGGAGAAGCGGTACCTTTGACCGTGAATCATGAGGTCAAAGATATTGAAGTGATAAGCCATGATCGGTAAACTCAAAGGGTTGCGACTTGTAACACTACACTGGTATCAAACTGGACATGTTAACTTTGGTCGTGGGACCATTCTTAATGTCTTACTATAGTCGGACCAAACTTCTAAGTTTCAACAGTTGTCTCAGTTGATTCCTGGTGTGAACACTGGACAGTGGATTGTCTCCTCTTCTGAAGCTGCATAGACTACAGTAGTATTGACTAATGAACATAGCCTATTGAAGTGTAAGTAAGTTATTTTATATTTTTTATCAAGTAGGGGTTTATCTGGCGTTCCTTCAAGTTATTCTTGCAATCATCAATATTCATTTTTCCCAATGTGGGCTATTTTTAATTAAGTTTTTATTTCAGGAATATTACCCCTACCAGCATGGAAAAGAAAAAGCATAAATCTGGGTCACTAAAACGCAAAGAACAAAAAGAAGCAGAAAGGAATGAATCAGCCAAGCGATGCAGGCCTACTACAGAGTTTATAATACCACAAGCACAATCCACATCAATATCCAGTTCTGCAACAAATAATCAAGAAGCAAGAAACAATGCTCATGGTGATGATGCAATGACATGCGAGTTACAAGAACAGAGAAGAGCTACTTTGAATGTAGAGACAAATACAAGTGCATCCATTACTAATCAACCCAGGCCCAATATTTCTTCTGGCTTCCTTGTTCTGGTATCTGTACTGCCTGTAGTTGCAACATCTGAACACATAGCTTCAACTAGTGACAGGGAATCAGATATTCCTTCAAGCATAAGTGACTTGGTTTCTGAAGCACATCCTGTAAATGAACCTACGCAAGAAAATGAAAGATCAATTACTGGAATCTTCCAATATCCATCACGAGCAAAGCTCAAACAGTTTTTTGCTGAACATCCACTTCAGCCACTTGATGATCTGCCATTTGATGCTCGTTTGTATGAGAGGAAAATTATGAATGACTCAGTCCCAAGAAAATGGCTAACATATAACAAAGAAAATAGATGCTTATATTGTTCATACTGCTTAGCCTTTGAGTTTCCCAACACTTGTAATCCATCACCCTTTGTACGTGGCTTTAGTGACTACAGGCATATTAGCCAGAGCTTGACTTTACATGAATCGACAACACATGTCAGAAATGCTCAGCAATATATCAGTGTGGTTAATGATGGCACCTTAGAAAAAGTTTTTGCAGCATCACTAATTAAAAGGAAAGAAGAAGTATTGAAGCAGAGAAGTATTGTCATGAGGATTATAGACATCATAAAGATGTTAGGCAAGCAAGCACTTCAGTTTCGAGGTCACAGAAATGAATCTGCCTACACTCTAGATAATGAGGTTCTGAATCATGGCAATTTTTTTAGCTACAGTGCAGTTGATGGCAAAATATGACCCCATTATGGCAGCTCACGTTTCTGCAGTGCAAAACAAGTCTAAACAAAGAATTAAACGATTAGAGCAATAAGGAAAGGCTCAAAGTAAAGGCCGTGGTAGACTTGTTACATACCTGAGTAAAACAACTATAAACATGTTAATCAAAATTATGAAGAATATGATACAAGAAAGAATTAGTCATGAAGTTTCTCAAGCAAAATATTCAGGTTGATTCAACACAAGATAATTCATCCATCGATCAGTTTAGCATTATTATTCAGTATGTGCTTAAAGATATTATCTGTGAGCGACTACTTTCAGTTGTGCCAAGTAATGATGGTACAGGACAGGGACTTTTTGATCTATTGATTGAAACATTACAGCATCTTAAAATTGACCCCCAAAAATGTTTATCTTATAGCACAGATGGCGCTGCAAGCTAGCATGGCCAGTATAATGGTTTACAAAGTAAAATTGCTGATGTGGCTGATCAACATGTTCATATATGGTGCTATGCCCATGTCTTGAATTTGGTGATAACTGAAACAACAAAATGTTGTGTGCCTACAGTTTCTTTTTTCAATTTGCTCCAGAATATAGCAACTTTTGTGAAAGCATCACACAAGAGAATGGCTGTATGGATAGAAGTTGTTGGAAAACATCTAGGACAAGAAAAAATGAAACAATTAAAGCTAATTGGTGAGACCAGATGGTCAGGAAAATCCAATGTAGCAACAACTATATTTGGACGTTTTGATGATGCTGCTGCCAGTACTTTCGTAAATCTATTGACATGCTTATCAATGATACAAGATTCAGAAAAGTTTGATGCAAAAACAAAACATGAAGCAAATGTTTCACTTCAAAGTCTTCTAAAGTTTGAAACCATATTGACAGCATTTACTTACTTGTATATATTTGAAACTACAACCCCGTTATCAAGTTATCTACAGACAAGTGGTTTAGGTATGTTTACTGCATGGAGTTTGGTAGATTCAGCTACAACAAAGTTGAAGGAACAGACAAGAACTTTTGATAACGTTCACAGCAAGGCTTTGGAATTTGTAAATAAATGTAATGACAGAATTTCAGTTGGTGGATTCCAGTTGCAACAATTGTAAAATTTGCAGCACTTGCCCATCGTGTGTACTAAAAATTCTGGCATCCAACAGACTTCATAACAAGGCATATGATAACCTTTATGAACTTTATAAAGTCATCTGCATACTATCAGTTACTCAAGTCCAATGTGAGAGAACATTTTCAAAGCTAAAGATCATAAAGCTAAGGTTAAGAAATTCGCTGTCTGAGGAGAATTTGGAATCATACATGTTGCTATCCATTGAAAAGGAATTGTTAGATGAATTGGATGCAGAAGTAATTATTGGCAGATTCGCACAATCATCTAGCGAGCACAAACGATTGCTCTTAATATAGTGGACTGCATGCAATGCTCTATTGTGCTTTTGAACTATCTGTTAATGTGTAAATTGTGCACTAAACTATTTAAAAATATCAACCAATTACTTAAAATTAAAAAATAAATAAAAAATTCAATTATAACATTCTGTATTTACATTTGGTATCTACTGCCAGTAATATGTACTTACTGAAGCCCATATAGACAACAACCACTGCCCTACCTGCATCAATCAGCTTTGTGACCTCCTCGAAAAACAAGTTAGTGAGACATGACCTCCCCGTCACAAAACCGTGCTGCCTCTCGCTAATACGTCCATTTGCTTCCAAATGGGAGTAGATCCTGTCTCGACGGATTCTCTCCAGTAATTTCCCTACCACTGACATAAGGCTCACCGGCCTGTAGTTCCCTGGATTATCCTTGCTACCCTTCTTAAACAAAGGAACAACATTGGCTATTCTCTAGTCCTCCGGGACATCACCTGAAGACAGTGAGGGTCCAAAGATTTCTGTCAAGGCCTCAGCAATTTCCTCTCTAGCCTCCTTCAGTATTCTGGGGTAGTTCCCATCAGACTTATCTACCTTAATATTTTTCAAGACACCCAACACCTCGTCTTTTTGGATCTCAATGTGACCCAGGCTATCTACACACCCTTCTCCAGACTCAACATCCACCAATTGGGCCTCACGGTAGCAAGGGGCCTCACGGTAGCATGGTGGTTAGCATCAATGCTTCACAGCTCCAGGGTCCCAGGTTCGATTCCCGGCTGGGTCACTGTCTGTGTGGAGTCTGCACGTCCTCCCCGTGTGTGCGTGGGTTTCCTCCGGGTGCTCCGGTTTCCTCCCACAGTCCAAAGATGTGCAGGTTAGGTGGATTGGCCATGCTAAATTGCCCGTAGTGTAAGGTTAATGGGGGGATTGTTGGGTTACGGGTAACGTGGGTTTAAGTAGGGTGATCATTGCTCGGCACAACATCGAGGGCCGAAGGGCCTGTTCTGTGCTGTACTGTTCTATGTTCTATGTTCTAATTCCTTCTCCGAGCTGTGCTCAGGCCACTGCTTGGCTTTCATTCTGCACAGGGGTGGGGGTCCATGTACTTTGAACTTTAACAACCTGCCACTGGAGGATGAGCAGTTATGGGACTTGTTCCATCAATTCTGGGCTGACTGGATAAAAAAAACAGGGAACTTCCCCTTCTTGATACCATGGAGGGACGTGGCTTACGTCCGTAGCTTTGGTCAGGTATATGTATAACGAGAAGGGAGCAATGAGGGATCTGCAGCTTGTCAGGTCCCGAAGCACATTTGTCAGATCACAGATCCATTTCCTTCAGTTCCTGGATCAAGGCACCCCGTCCCCTCTATTCACTGGAAAAAAGACATGGTCTATAAGCAGCTTCTTATGCTGCAGGCAAACAACATCCTGGTCTCGGAGCTGGAGGGTCTCAGGGCACAGATCTGAGCCTATTACAAAGCTCTCTACTGACTCCTGATCCATTGAGTGAGAATGCTTCTAGATCTTTGTGGGAGGGGCCTGCCAAAGGTGCTGAGCAGCTCAATGCTCCACGTAGCCTGGTGGAGCTGACGGGTGTTTTCGACAGGATCTCGATAAGCAAATCCCCGGAGCTGACCATGAAGTTCCTCAGAGCATTCTGGGGTCATGGAGGGACGTCTGACAACCAGGCAGCCCTATCCTGACACTGGGCTGGCATTGCCCTACTGCCCAAGGGAAAACTCTGCCTGCTTGAAAACTGGTTTCCGGTCTCCCTCTTCAGCACAGGCTGCACGATCTTTGCCAGGCTGCACGATCTTTGCCAGGCTGCACGATCTTTGCCAGGCTGCACGATCTTTGCCAGGCTGCACGATCTTTGCCAGGCTGCACGATCTTTGCCAGGCTGCACGATCTTTGCCAGGCTGCACGATCTTTGCCAGGCTGCACGATCTTTGCCAGGGCCTTATCACCTGGATCAGGAGGTGTAAAAATAATAATAGGTTAATTGTATTAGGTAATTTCAACTTTTCCAACATTTTTTTTATATAGAACAGTACAGCACAGAACAGGCCCTTCGGCCCTCGATGTTGTGCCGAGCAATGATCACCCTACTCAAACCCACGTAATCCGTAACCCAACAATCCCCCCATTAACCTTACACTACGGGCAATTTCGCATGGCCAATCCACCTAACCCGCACATCTTTGGACTGTGGGAGGAAACCGGAGCACCCGGAGGAAACCCACGCACACACGGGGAGGATGTGCAGACTCCACACAGACAGTGACCCAAGCCGGGAATCGAACCTGGGACCCTGGAGCTGTGAAGCATTGATGCTAACCACCATGCTACCGTGAGGCCTAACATTAATTGTGATAGTCACCATGTTAAGGGCTCAGATGGAGAGGAGTTCATAAAATGTATGCAGGAGAACCTTCCAGCTCAATATGTAAAGGTCCAACAAGGAACGGTGCCGTGCTGGACTGAATTCTGGGGAATGAAGCTGGACACGTGACTGATCTGTTGGTGGGGGAGCATTTTAGTGATAACGACCAAAACATGGTCCAATTTAAGTTTGTTACGAACAAAGAAACAGACAAGTTGCAAAAAAGATTTTGAATTCGGGGCAGCATGGTGGTTAGCATAAATGCTTCACAGCTCCAGGGTCCCAGTTTCGATTCCCGGCTGGGTCACTGTCTGTGTGGAGTCTGCATGTCCTCCCCCTGTTTGCGTGGGTTTCCTCTGGGTGCTCCGGTTTCCTCCCACAGTCCAAAGATGTGCGGGTTAGGTGGATTGGCCAGGCTAAATTGCCCGTAGTGTCCTAAAAAAAAAGTAAGGTTAAGGAGGGGGGGGGGGGGGGGGGGGTTGTTGGGTTACGTGTATAGGGTGGATATGTGGGTTTGAGTTGGGTGATCATTGCTCGGCACAGTAAGAAGTCTTACAACACCAGGTTAAAGTCCAACAGGTTTGTTTCAAACACGAGCTTTCGGAGCACGGCTCCTTCTTCAGGTGAATGAGCCGTGCTCCGAAAGCTCGTGTTTGAAACAAACCTGTTGGACTTTAACCTGGTGTTGTAAGACTTCTTACTGTGCTCACCCCAGTCCAACGCCGGCATCTCCACATCATTGCTCGGCACAACATCAAGGGCCGAAGGGCCTGTTCTGTGCTGTACTGTTCTATGAATTGGGAGAGAGTGGGTTTTAGTAGAATAAGGCAGGATCTGGCCACGGTTGACTGGAAAGAGCAACTTGTGGGGAAATTGACAGAAGAGCAGCAGGGATGGGGGATGGGGGGGGGGGGGGGGGGGTTCAAGAAGGAAATGGGAAGGGTACAGGCCCAACATGTTCCCTCCAGGTAATGGGAAGGAGTCACAAGCTCAGAGAACCATGGATGACCAGAGGAATTCAGGATACGATGAGAAGGAAAAGAGAGGCTTTTAGCAAGTGCAAGGGGAGCCAATCAGCGAAGGCATTAGTGGAGCACAGAAAGTGCAGGATGGAGCTTAAGACATCAATTAGGAGAGCAAAGAGGGGATGAGAAAGCTCTGTCTGGTAAAAGGAGGGAAAATCCCAAGAGTTTCTACAAGTTTATCAATGGGAAGAGTGTAACCAGGGAAAGAGTAGGGCCCATTAGGGGCCAAGGGGGAAATCTGTGGGTGGAGTCAGAGGACATTGGTAGGATGTTGAACAAATACATCACATCTGTCGTCACCCAAGAGAATGAGGAGGTAGATATGGATCTCAGAGAGAGAGACTGTGAGGCTCTTGAGTGAATGGTCATCGGAAGTGACAACGTTTTGGAGGTGTTAGCAGGCTTAAAAGTGGACAAGTCTCCAGGTCTGGATGAATCGTGTCCCAGGATTATGTGGGAGGTGAGGGAGGAGATTGTAGGGGCTCTGACCCAAATGTTTAATTCCTCTCTGGTCATGGGGAGGTGCCAGAGGACTGGAGAACAGCTAATGTGGTCCCACTATTTCAGAAAGGCTGCAGAGATAAACCAGGGAAATACAGACCAGTGAGTCTCGAGTCAGTGGGAGGGAAACTATTGGAGAAAATTCTGAAGGAGAGAATCTCTCTCCACTTGGAGAGGCAAGGTTTGATCAGGAATAGTCAGCATGGCTTTCTCAGTGGGAGGTCATGCCCAACAAATTTTGAGGAGATGACAAGGTGTGTAGATGAGGGTGGTGCAGTTGATGTAGTTTATATGGATTTCAGCAAAGCTTTTGAGAAGGTCCCACATGGAAGACTTATAAAGAAGGCAAATACAAATGGGATCCAGGGTAACTTGATGAGGTGGCATAGCTGTAGGAGACAGAGGGTGATGACAGACGGCTGCTTTTGTGACTAGGAGCCACAAGTGACCTATTATTCATCATTTGTACAAATGACGTAGATGACTATGTGGGGGGTAAGTTGTGGATAACACAGAGATTGGCCGGGTGGTTAACAGTGAGGCTGAGAGTCTTGGATTACAGGAAGATAGAGACGGGATGGTCAAATGGCAGAAAAGTGGCAGATGGAATTTAATCCTGAAAAGTGTGAGGTGATACACTTTGGAAGGAGTAATGTGACAACGAAGTATTCAATGAATGGCCTGACACTGGGAAGTTAGAATCATAGAAACGTTACAGCACAGAAGGAGACCATTTGGCCCATCTTGTCCATGCCAGCCCCAGGACACACAGGTGTCCTTTCTAATCCCACCTTCCTGTACCCGGTTTACAGCACTTGAGATGCAGATTCAGGTATTTTTTATTTATTCTTTCAGAAAATATTTTATTGAGGCATTTATAATTTTAACATTTTAAACAAAGAGATCCAACAAACACAAACACCCACAATAACACAGCACTCGCCCCCCCCCCCCCGCGGCCCCCCCCCCGCCCCCCCTCCCCCCCTCCCCCCTCTCCGGCCCCCCCGGCCCCCCCCCCCGGGCCCCCCCTCCCCCCCCCCCCGCCCTCCCGCCCCCCCCCCCCCCCCCCCGCGAGCATAAACCCTACTTCCCGCAACAGCCTCCCCGAACAGGGGAGCTTTTCACAGTAACATCATTTGAAGCCTACTCGTGACAATAAGCGATTTTCATTTTTCATTTTCTTTTTTAAAATAATTTTTATTAAGATTTTCACAAAATATAAACAAAACAATATTAACAAAACAACCATAGTAGAAACCAAAGAACAACAACCAACCCCCCAGCAACTACAAAAACAAAAAAGCAAACAACAAAAAGGAAAGAGATAACACCCGCCACATCCAACAAACCCATGTACACAATTCTCCCTCCCACCGAACCAACCCCCCCCCCCCCCTCTCAGGGCAAATTTCACCCTCTCCAACTTGATGAACCCCGCTATATCATTGACCCAGGCCTCCACGCTTGGGGGCTTCGCATCCTTCCACTGGAGCAAGATCCTCCGCCGGGCTACTAGGGACGCAAAGGCCAGAACACCGGCCTCTTTCGCCTCCTGCACTCCCGGCTCCACCCCAACCCCAAATATCGCGAGTCCCCAGCCTGGCTCGACCCTGGATCCCACCACCCTCGACACTGTCCTCGCCACCCCCTTCCAAAACTCCCCCAACGCTGGGCACGCCCAAAACATATGGGCGTGGTTCGCTGGGCTCCCCGAGCACCTAGCACACCTGTCCTCTGCCCCGAAGAACCTGCTCATCCTCGACCCAGTCATGTGGGCCCTATGCAGCACCTTGAACTGTATGAGGCTAAGCCTCACACAGGAAGAGGAGGAATTCACTCTCTCCAGGGCATCCGCCCACGTCCCTTCCTCAATCTCCTCACCCAGCTCCTCTTCCCACTTCCCCTTCAGTTCCTCCACCGAGGCCTCGTCTACCTCCTGCATTACCCGGTATATGTCCGAGATCCTCCCTCCTCCGACCCACACCCCCGAGAGCACCCTGTCCCGTACCCCAAGTGGGGGCAACAGAGGGAACCCCTCCACTTGCCGCCTGACAAACACCCTAACCTGCATGTACCGAAACATGTTCCCCGGGGGGAGCCCAAACTTCCCCTCTAACTCCCCCAAGCTCGCAAACCTCCCATCTACAAACAGGTCCCTCAACCTCCTAATACCTACCCTGTGCCAGCCCAGAAACCCGCCATCAGTGCTCCCTGGAACAAACCAGTGGTTCCCCCGTATCGGGTACTCCGTCGAGCCCCCCACCTCCCCCCTATGCTATCTCCATTGCCCCCAAATTTTGAGGGTAGCCGCCACCACCGGGCTCGTGGTATACCTCGTTGGAGGGAGCGGCAACGGCGCCGTTACCAGCGCCTCCAGGCTCGTGCCCACACAGGACGCCATCTCCATCCTTTTCCATGCTGCCCCCTCCTCATCCATTACCCACTTACGCACCATCGCTGCATCGGCAGCCCAATAGTACCCACAGAGGTTGGGCAGTGCCAGCCCCCCCCCCCCCCCCCCCCCCCCCCATCCCTGCCCCGCTCAAAAAACACCCTTCTCACCCTCGGAGTCCATGCGCCCATACAAATCCCGTAATACTCCTGTTAACCCTCCTAAAAAAGGCCTTCGGGATAAGGATGGGGAGGCACTGGAACAGGAACAAAAACCTCGGGAGCACCGTCATCTTAACGGACTGCACCCTCCCCGCCAGTGACAGCGGTAACATATCCCACCTCTTAAACTCCTCCTCCATCTGCTCCACCAACCTTGTGAGGTTGAGCTTGTGCAGGGCCCCCCAGCTCCTAGCCACCTGGACCCCTAGGTACCTGAAGCTCTTCCCTGCCTGCTTCAATGGGAGCCTACCAATCCCCTCCTCCTGATCCCCCGGGTGCACAACGAACAGCTCGCTCTTACCCAGGTTGAGCTTACACCCAGAAAAGCCCCCAAATTCGCTGAGAATCCTCATCACCTCCGGCATTCCCCCCACCGGGTCTGCCACATACAGCAACAGGTCGTCCGCGTACAGCGACACTCGATGCTCCTCCCCACCCCGCACCATGCCCCTCCAGTTCCCTGACTCCCTCAATGCCATGGCCAGGGGCTCAATTGCCAACGCGAAGAGCAAGGGGGACAGGGGGCACCCCTGTCTCGTCCCCCGATGCAGCCGAAAGTACTCCGACCTCCTCCTATTCGTGGCTACACTCGCCATCGGGGCCTCGTAGAGCAGCCTCACCCACCGAATAAACCCCTCCCCAAACCCAAACCTCTCCAACACCTCCCACAAATACTCCCACTCAACCCTATCAAAGGCCTTCTCCGCGTCTAATGCCACCACTATCCCCGCCTCCCGTTCCACAGCCGGCATCATAATTACATTCAGAAGCCTTCGTATGTTGGTAGTCAACTGCCTTCCCTTCACAAACCCCGTCTGGTCCTCGTGAATGACCCCCGGCACACAATCCTCTATCCTTGTAGCCAAGATCTTCGCCAACAGCTTGGCGCCTACATTTAGCAGTGAGATCGGCCTATATGACCCACACTGCAGAGGGTCCTTGTCCCGTTTAAGGATCAAGGAAATCAGCGCCCGCGACATAGTTGGGAGCAGAGCCCCCCCCCCCTCCCTTGCCTCGTTAAAGGTCCGGACCAACAGGGGGCCCAACAGGTCCGCATACATTTTATAGAATTCAGCCGGAAACCCGTCCGGCCCCGGCGCCTTCCCCGACTGCATGTTCCCTATCCCTTTGACCACCTCCTCCAGCTCGATCGGTGCCCCCAGCCCCTCCACCTGCCCCGCCTCCACCCTCGGGAATCGCAACTTGTCCAAGAAGCGCCCCATTCCCCCCCCCCCCCCCCCCCCCGCCTCCTCCACCGGGGGTTGAGACCGGTACAATTCCCCATAAAAGTCCCTAAAGACCCCATTAACGTCTACACCCCTCCGCACCACCTTCCCATCTCTATCCTTCACTCCCCCAATCTCCCCGGCCGTGTCCCGCTTCCGGAGCTGGTGTGCCAGCATCCTGCTCGCCTTCTCCCCGTATTCATACACCGCTCCCTGTGCTTTCCTCCACTGAGCTTCCGTCTTTCTGGTGGTCAGTAGATCGAACTCGGCCTGAAGGCTACGCCTCTCCCCCAGCAATCCCTCCTCCGGAGCCTCCGCATATCTCCTGTCCACCCTCACCATCTCCCCTACCAATCTCTCCCTCTCTCTCTGCTCTCCCCTCTCCCTATGGGTTCGGATAGAAATCAACTCCCCTCTAATCACCGCCTTCAATGCCTCCCAGACCATCCACACTCGTACCTCCCCGTTATTGTTGGCCTCGAGGTATCTCTCGATACACCCTCGAACCCTCCCGGCCACCTCCTCATCTGCCAGCAGCCCCACCTCCAAGCGCCAGAGCGGACGCTGGTCCCTCTCCTTCCCCAGCCCGAGGTCCACCCAGTGCGGGGCATGATCCGAAATGGCAATGGCGGAGTATTCAACATCCTCCACCCTCGAAACCAACCCCCTGCTCAGGACAAAAAAATCAATCCTCGAGTAGGCCTTATGTACGTGGGAGAAAAACGAGTATTCCCTGGCCCTTGGCCTCGCAAACCTCCAGCGATTCACCCCCCCCATCTGGTCCATGAATCCCCTCAGCACCTTAGCCGCCGCCGGCCTCCTACCCGTCCAGGACCTGGATCGATCCAATGGGGGATCCAGCACCGTGTTGAAGTCCCCCCCCCCCCCATGATCAGGCCCCCCGCCTCCAGATCCGGAATGCGGCCCAACATACGCCACATAAACCCAGCATCGTCCCAGTTCGGGGCGTAAACATTCACCAACACTACCCGCTCCCCCTGCAGCTTGCCACTCACCATCACGTACCTCCCGCCACTGTCAGCCACCACCTTCAACGCCTCAAACGATACCTTCTTCCCCACCAGGATCGCCACCCCCCTACTCTTCTCATCCAGCCCTGAGTGGAATACTTGGCCCACCCATCCCTTCCTCAGCCGGACCTGGTCCACCACTCTCAGGTGTGTCTCCTGGAGCATGGCCACATCCGCCTTCAGTCCCTTCAGGTGCGTAAACACCCGGGCCCGTTTGACCGGCCCATTCAGCCCCCTCACATTCCAGGTTATCAGCCGGATCCGAGGGCTCCCTGCCCCCCTCCCCTGCCGACTAGCCATAACCCATCCCCTGCCCGCCACTGGGCAGTGTCTCCCGCTCGGCCTGTTCCCCAAGGCGGCAACCCGCCCCTCCCCCCCCAGCATACTCCAGCTCCTTCCTGGCCATTTCAGCAGCAACCCCGGCGACTCCCGCCACACCTCCTACCCCTCCCCACGTGGGGCTACTCCTCCTCCTCCGTGCCCATCAGCGGGCCCTTCTCTCCCCCCCCCCCCCCGCTCTTGCGCGGGAAAATAAAACAAGCAAAGGCCTGCGCTTCTCAGCCCCGACCCCGCTCCCATCACCGCACGCTTTCGCCGTGCCCAACCCCGCCCAACCCAGCTCCCATTGCCGGTCCCCACCACCAGCTCCCCGCACTCCCAGTTTACCTCCCTGCCCGAACCCGTCCACCAGACCCATACAAAAAGACATTGCCCCACCCACCCTGAAGCCAACACACATCCAGCATGAAACAGAGAACCCCCCCTCCAAAAAAATAGACAGTTACATTTAAATACAATACCCCCATCCCTGACCCTCAGTTTGAGTCCAATTTCTCGGCCTGCACAAAGGCCCACACCTCCTCCGGGGACTCAAAATAATGGTGCCGATCCTTGTAGGTGACCCACAGACGCGCCGGCTGCAAGATGCCAAACTTCACACTCCGTCTGTGGAGCACCGCCTTCGTCCGGTTAAACCCGGCCCTCCGCCTCGCCACCTCCGCACTCCAGTCCTGGAAGATCCGCATCTCCGTGTTCTCCCACTTGCTGCTCCGCTCCTTCTTGGCCCACCGGAGCACACACTCACGATCCACAAACCGGTGGAACCGCACCAGCACCGCCCGCAGCGGCTCATTCGGCTTGGGCCTCCTGGCCAGTATTCTGTGGGCCCCCTCCAGCTCCAGGGGCCCCTGGAAGGACCCAGCTCCCATCAGCGAGTTCAGCAAAACGACCACATCGGCCGCTAGGTCCGACCCCTCCAGCCCCTCCGTGAGGCCCAGGATCCGCAAATTTTTCCGCCGCGACCGGTTCTCCAGCTCCTCGAACCGCTCCTGCCACTTTTCATCGAGCGCCTCGTGCATCTCCACCTTCCCCGCGAGGGCCGCGGCCTCATCCTCCCTTTCGGAGGCCTGCTGCTGCAGCTCCCGGATCGCAGCCCCCTGGGCTGTCTGAGTCTCCAGCAGCTTACCGGTGGTAGCCTTCAGCGACTCCAGCAGCTTCACCTTAAGCTCCTGAAAGCAGCGCTGAAGAGTCTCCTGCTGCTCCTGCGCCCACTGCCTCCACTCCTCGAGGGCTCCGCCGGCCGCCATTTTGTTTTCCTTCCCCCGCTTTTCCAGAGGCGCTGCCACCGCTTTTCTGCTCGCCCCACTCCTAGTCCGGACCATAGAACCCTGGGGATCTACTGCAGACCCCTTCCCACGTCGGGAATCGTCGAGCAAGCACCGCTGGGGGCCCTGAAAAGAGCCCAAAAGTCTGTTTCTAGCGGGAGCTGCCGAACGTGCGGCTTAGCTCCGCATAGCCGCAACCGGAAGTCTTCATTTTTCATTTTCATGGTCCATGTAACTACTTCACCTCACGGTTCTCCCTTCATTAGTTTCCCTACCCTTATTCATCACTTCAATGCCTCCCCCCCCCCCCCCCCCCCCCCGCTGACGGTCAGTTTTCCTTAACGAAGACGATGAATGGCTGCCACCTCCGAGCGAACCCCTGTATTGAACCCCTGAAGGCGAGCTGAATCTTCTCTAGCCTGAGAAACCGGCCATGTCACTGACCCACACCCCCAACGTTGGAGGCTCCAAAGCAAAATCCATCTCTGGGCCACCAGGGAGGAGAAGGGCAAAACATCAGCCTCTCTCCCCACCTAGGCTGCCGGATCTTCCGATATTCCAAATATTACCATCTCTGGACTCGGAGTCCCCCTCCCTTCCAGGACCGCAGACATGACATCCGCAAATCTCTGCCAAAATCCCCTCAGCCTCAGACACGCCCAAAACGTATGGAGATGGTTCGCAGGCCCTCCCCCACAGTGCTCACACCTGTCCTCCACCTCCTCAAAAAACCTGCTCACCCAGGCCACAGTCATATTAGCCCTGTGGACCACCTTGAACTGGATCAGGCTGAGCCTGGCACATGACGAGGATGTGTTCACTCTCCGCAGGGCCTCCTCCCATAGGCCGACTTCCAGCTCCCCTCCCAACTCGTCCTTCCCGCTCCATCAGTTCCTGAAATATTTCTGAGACCCTCCCCAACCTGTTTTAGACATCACCTTATCCTGTAGTCCCCTTAGTGGGAGGCGAGGGACGCTCGGGACCTGAATCCGAACAAAGTTCCGTACCTGCAGGTACTGAAATCTGTTCCCACCCGGCAACACTAACTCGCCCTCTAGCTCCCCCAAACTCGGAAAACCCTCCTCAATGAGAAGATCTGTGAATCTCTCGATCGCTGCCCACTGCCACCTCCTAAAGACCCCTGGAGCGAACCAGTGGTTGTCACAGATCGGTGACCACACTGACACCCCCTCCAGTCTCATGTGCTGCCTCCATTGGCCCTACACCCTCAGGGTCACCACTACCACTGGGCTTATGGAGTACCAAGCCGGCGAGAACAGCAGAGGTGCTGTAAACAAAGCCTTCAGACCCGTGCCCTTACAAGATGCCGCCTTTACCCACTCCCACACCAACCCCTCCCCACTTCCTAACCATCGATATATTAGCCACCCGGTAATAGTTAATAAAGTTTCATAAATCCCCGTGTCCCCACTCAAGAAGGACCATCTTCACCCGCAGGGCTTTCCCGGCCCATATAAAACCCGAGATCGCTGCATTCCGCTTCCTAAACAATGCTTTAGGGATAAAGATTGGGAGACACTGAAACACAAACAACAATCTCGGGAGGACTGTCATTTTCACAGTCTGTACCCTCCCCGCCAATGACAGTGGGAGCACGTCCCACCTGTGGAAGTCCCCTTTCATTTGCTCCATCAACCTGCCCAAATTTAGTTTGTGGAGCTGCCCCCCAGTCCCTTGCCACCTGAATCCCCAGATACCTAAAACTCCTTCCCACCACTTTGAACGGCATCTCCCTCAGTCTCCTCTCCTGCCCCCGTGCCTGGATCGCGAAGACCTCGCTCTTGCCCATATTCAGTTTGTAACCTGAGAACCGGCCAAATTCCTCCAGTATCCTCAGCTATTTGTGATTTTTATCAATGACTTGGAGGAGGGGGCTGAAGGGTGGGTCAGTAAATTTGCTGATGACACCAAGGTTGGTGGAGTAGTGGATGAGGTGGAGGGCTGTTGTAGGCTGCAAAGAGACATTGATAGGATGCAGAGCTGGGCCGAAAAATGGCAGATGTGAGTTTAACCCTGATACGTGCGAGGTGATTCATTTTTGTAGGACAAATTTGAATGTGGATTACAGGGTCAACGGCAGGGTTCTGAGGAATGTGGAGGAACAGAGAGATCTTGGGGTTCATGTCCACAGATCTCTGAAGGTTGCCACTCAAGTGGATAGAGCCGTGAAGAAGGCCTATAGTGTGTTAGTGTTTATTAACAGGGGGCTTGGGTTTAAGAGCCGCAGGGTTATGCTGCAACTGTACATGACCCCGGTGAGACCACATTTGGAGTATTGTGTTAGCACAGGGCTAAATCGCTGGCTTTGAAAGCAGACCAAGGCAGGCCAGCAGCACGTTTCGATTCCCCTAACAGGCGCCGGAATGCTGACATTAAGCGATTTTCTTCTTTCTTTCTTCTGGTTACCTCACTATAGGAAGGATGTGGAAGCATTGGAAAGGGTGCAAAGGAGATTTACCAGGATGCTGCCTGGTTTGCAGGATAGGTCTTATGAGGAAAGGTTGAGGGAGCTCGGGCTTTTCTCTTTGGAGCAGAGGAGGATGAGAGGTGACTTAGAGGTTTATAAGATGATGAGGGGGAGTGGAAGTTCAGAGACTATTTCCTCGGGTGGATGTAGCTGTTATAGGGAGGCATAACTATAAGGTTCAGGGTGGGAGATATAGGAGGGATGTCCGAGGTAGGTACTTTACTCAGAGAGTGGTTAGGGTGTGGAATGGACTGCCTGCTGTGATAGTGGAGTCGGACACTTTAGGAACTTTCAAGCGGTTATTGGATAGGCACATGGAGCACACCAGAATGACAGGGAGTGGGATAGCTTGATCTTGGTTTCGGACAAGGCTCGGCACAACATCGAGGGCCGAAGGGCCTGTTTTGTGCTGTACTGCTCTACGTTCTATCCCCATAATTCCTGCAATCCCCCCAATGGGTCCGTTATGTAAAGGAGTGAATTGTCTGCGTAGAACAAGGCCCTATGCTCCACCCCCCTCACTATCCCCCGCCAAATGTTTGATGTTCACAGCGTCATTGCCAACGGCTCTATGGCCAGGGCAAACAGTAGTGGGGAGAGTGGACATCCCTGTCTCGTTCCCCGGCACAGGCTAAAATATTCAGATTGCACCCGATTTGTCCTTACATTCGCCACCGGTGCCTGATATAGCAACCGGGCCCAATCCACAAATCCCTGGCGAACCAAAACCTTCCCAGGACCTCCCACAGATATTTCCATACCACTCGATCAAAAGCCTTTTCTGCGTCCATGGCCACCACCACCTGAATCTCGCGCCCCTCCGCTGGCATCATGATTACATTAAGGAGCCGCCTAATGTTGGACGCCAGGTGTCGTCCCTTATCAAATCCTGTCTGGTCCTCCCCTTTTAGCACCAGAACACAATCCTCTATGAGTGTGGCCAGGATCTTTGCCAGCAATTGCCATCCACATTTGGGAGATTGGCCTAGACGAGCCTCAGCTCTCCGGATCCTTATCCCGCTTCAAAAAAAGGGAAATTGATGCCTGTGATAACATCGGGGGGGGGAGCACTCCCAGCTCCTTTGACTCATTAAAAGCCTTTACCAAAAGCAGCCTCAACAGCCTGGAAGACTTATAGAACTCAACCGGGTATCTGTCAGGTCCCGGGGCTTTACTCGATTGCATCACCCCAACCCGTCTATAACCTCCCCAAGCCCGATTGGAGTGCTCAAACCCTCCACCAACTCTTCATCTAGCCCCGGGAACTACAGCCCCCCCCCCCCCCCCCCCCCAAATGGTTTCATCTCCTCCTCCCCGGCTGGGGGGTGAGGGGGGGGTTCTGATTTATGCAATTTACTGTAAAACACACAAAACATATCATTCACCCCACCTTCCCCCCTGTATCCCTCACCTTCCCTATTTCTCTCGCCACCTCCCGTTTCCTCAGCTGATGCACCAGTCTGCTGCCAGCTTTTGCGCCATATTCATAAACCGCCCCCCTTACCCTCCTCAGTTGTCTCTCCGCCTTACCCGTGGACAGGATTCTAGCTGCAGTCTCTGCCGCTCTTTCAGAAGCCCGTCATCCGGAGTCTCTGCACATCTCCTGTCCACCTGTAAAATTTTACCGACCAGTCTGTCTAGCTCCTCCCACTCAGCCTTCTCCTTATGGGCCTGAATTGAGATGAATTCTCCCCTGATAACTGCCTTCAATGCCTCCCAGACCATCCCCGCTGACACCTCACCCGTATCATCCTTATGTTCCGCCGAACGACCTCTCTCACCCACTCACACACCTCCTCCTCCGCTAATAGCCCCACATTCAGCCTCCATTGCGGGCGCTGGGCCTTTCCTTTACTAACTTGCAAGTCCACCCAGTGTGGGGCGTGGTCTGAAACCACTATTGCTGAATATTCAGCACCTCAGCCATCAGCGTTTTGTCCATCACAAAAAAGTCTATCAGGGAATATACCTTATGCACATGGGAGTAGAACAAATATTCCTTAGACCTCGGCCTCCCGAATCTCCACGGAGCAAGCCCCCCCCACGCTCCATGAAGCCCTCACCATGTGCTTCATGAAACCCTGGAGCTCCTTAGCTTATACCTTCCCTGACCTACAGATCGACCAATTCAACCTTGGATCAAGGACCGTGCTGAAATCTCCCCCCATAATCAGTCGATGCGAATCTAGGACCGGAATCTTTTCCAGTACCAATCTCACAAACTCCACGTCATCCCATTTCGGGGCATATATATATTATATATATTTACCAACACCACGGCCATTCACTCCAGTTTCCCACTAACCAGAACATATCTTGACCCCCATGTACGCCTCTATATTCCCCACCTCGAATGGCACCCACTTATGAACCAAGGTCACCACGCGGCTCGTTTTAAAGACTATCCCTGAATGGAACACTTGCCCAACCCATCCATCCCTTCCTTAACTTAATCTGATCCCCCACCTTCAGATGTGTCTCTTGTAACATAGCCACTTCCGCCTTCAGTTGCCTCATGTGCACGAACGCACGGGCCCTTTGACTAGTCCACAAACGTTCCACGAGACAAGTCTGGTCACCCCCCCCCCACTGATCAGCCATAGCCTCTCCTAGGCAGTCTTCGGCCCATCTCCCGCACCTCCCCTGGCCTGCCCTCAGGCAACCACCATTATCATAGAATTTACAGTGCAGGAGGCCATTCGGCCCATCGAGTCCGCACAGGCTCTTGGAAAGAGCACCCCACCCAAGGTCAACATCCCCACAACCCAGTAACCCCACCCAACACGAAGGGCAATTTTGGACATTAAGGGCAATTTATCATGGCCAATCCACCCAACCTGCACATCTTTGGACTGTGGGAGGAAACCGGAGCACCCGGAAGAAACCCACGCACACATGGGGAGGACGTGCAGACTCCGCACAGACAGTGACCCAGCCGGGAATCGAATCTGGGACCCTGGAGCTGTGAAGCAATTGTGCTATCCACAATGCTACCCTGCTGCCCTTAAGAACAAATTAATCTACACTCCATTATTCTACCCTAATCCATGTACCTATCCAATAGCCGCTTGAAGGTCCCTAATGTTTCCGACTCAACTACTACCACAGGCAGTGCATTCCATGCCCCCACTACTCTCTGGGTAAAGAACCTACCTCTGGCATCCCC
This sequence comes from Scyliorhinus canicula, assembly GCF_902713615.1. NCBI lineage: Eukaryota > Metazoa > Chordata > Chondrichthyes > Carcharhiniformes > Scyliorhinidae > Scyliorhinus > Scyliorhinus canicula. Next base: position 3,517,731 of record NC_052173.1, on the reverse strand, counting down.
TATATCTTCCACCATCAGCCACCAAGGGGCTGTTTAGCTCAGTGGGCTAATCGCTGGCTTTGAAGGGAGACCAAGGCAAGCTGGCAGCACGGTTCGATTCCCGTAACAGCCTCCCCGAACAGGCGCCGGAATGTGGCGACTAGGGACTTTTCACAGTAACTTCATTTGAAGCCTACTCGTGACAATAAGCCATTTTCATTTAATTTCATTCACCTTAAATTTATGCCCCCTTGTAATAACAAGAACAAAGAACAAAGAAAATTACAGCACAGGAACAGGCCCTTCGGCCCTCCCAGCCTGCGCCGATCCAGATCCTTTATCTAAACCTGTCCCCTATTTTCCAAGGTCTACTTCCCTCTGTTCCCGCCCGTTCATATACCTGTCCAGATGCATCTTAAATGATGCTATCGTGCCCGCCTCTACCACCTCCGCTGGTAAAGCGTTCCAGGCACCCACCACCCTTTGCGTAAAAAACTTTCCACGCACATCTCCCTTAAACTTTCCCCCTCTCACCTTGAAATCGTGACCCCTTGTAACTGACACCCCCACTCTTGGAAAAAGCTTGTTGCTATCCACCCTGTCCATACCCCTCATAATTTTATAGACCAATGGTTTGTTCCACCCGGGGAAAAGGTCTCTGACTGTCTACTCTATCTATTCCCCTGATCATCTTATAAACCTCTATCAAGTCGCCCCTCATCCTTCTCCGTTCTAATGAGAAAAGGCCGAGCACCCTCAACCTTTCCTCATAAGACCTACTCTCCATTCCAGGCAACATCCTGGTAAATCTCCTTTGCACCTTTTCCAAAGCTTCCACATCCTTCCAAAAATGAGGCGACCAGAACTGCACACAGTACTCCAAATGTGGCCTGACCAAGGGTTTGTACAGCTGCATCATCACCCCACGGCTCTTAAATTCAATCCCTCTGCTAATGAACGCTAGCACACCATAAGCCTTGATCACAGCTCTATCCACTTGAGTGGCAACTTTCAAAGATCTGTGAACATAGACCCCAAGATCTCTTTGCTCCTCCACATTGCCAAGAACCCTACCATTAACCCTGTATTCCGCATTCAGATTTGTCCTTCCAAAATGGACAACCTCACACTTTTCAGTGTTAAACTCCATCTGCCACTTCTCAGCCCAGCTCTGCATCCTATCCATGTCTCTGCAGCCGACAACAGCCCTCCTCACTATCCACAACTCCACCAATCTGCAAATTTACTGACCCACCCTTCAACTCCCTCATCCAAGTCATTAATGAAAATCACAAACAGCAGAGGACGCAGAACCCTTCTCCTCCTCCACTTTGGAAGTCCCCTCCCCTTCAGCACTATGATCCCCCCTCCCCCACCTAAACCCCCCACTCTCCCTCTAACCCACCCCAAATAGAGCTTCAGCTCAACCCCCCCCCCCTCTGCGCTTCCATGAACTAGCCCGTCCAGCTAGCCTGGCAGCCCCCTCCAGAGGGTAACATCCTACCCCCCCCCCCGCCCCCGCCCCAGATTCCCCTCCCCCGCTCTTAGTGCAAACCGTCGGAACAAAGGCAAAAAGTTAAAAAAAAAACAATCAATCCCAAGGTTTGGGGGGGGGGGGCCTTATTGATGCGTTTGAAGCCTGCCTGTGAGAGGAGGTTGGCAGAAGCCCCTGTGTCCAGCTTAAACTGGATGGAGCAGTGGTTGACCTGCATCAGCGCCGCCATTCGTCCACAGAATCCAGTGAGGATGGATTGAATTTGTGATGAGTTGGATGTGGCATATTCACATTTGGTAATGATGCCCACACAGTAGGCGGAGTCCAGGAATTCTTCCTCTGGATCCGTTGTGCTGCCAGGATCAGAATCCTGCAATTGTTGCTGTACACACTGAACCCGCCGTTGTCGGAATCGGGAGCTCTGGCCCCTGACTGGTGGTGCAGACCTGTACAAGGCTGCATAGTGTCCAGGCTTCCCGCAGTTTAAACATCGCCTGCCTCTTGCAGGGCAGCGTTTCTTTAAGTGGGCATTGCCGCAGTTTGAGCACGTCATGACATTGGTGTCCTAACGCTTCGCGCGTCGTCGCACCTGCACAGTGTGGGTGTCGGCCGCTTCGTTATCCCGTTGGCATTGCGCATGCGCGGGGCGCCACAAAATGGCTGCTTTCATCAATGCTGACACACTGCCTCCGGGATATGGCCTGCACACACACTGCCTCCGGGATATGGCCTGCACACACACTCCATCCGGGATATGGCCTGCACACACACTCCATCCGGGATATGGCCTGCACACACACTCCATCCGGGATATGGCCTGCACACACACTCCATCCGGGATATGGCCTGCACACACACTCCATCCGGGATATGGCCTGTACACACACTGCATCCGGGATATGGCCTGCACACACACTGCATCCGGGATATGGCCTGCACACACACTGCCTCCGGGATATGGCCTGCACACACACTCCATCCGGGATATGGCCTGTACACACACTGCATCCGGGATATGGCCTGCACACACACTGCATCCGGGATATGGCCTGCACACACACTGCCTCCGGGATATGGCCTGCACACACACACTGCATCCGGGATATGGCCTGCACACACACTGCCTCCGGGATATGGCCTGCACACACACTGCAGCCGGGATATGGCCTGCATACACACTGCATCCGGGATATGGCCTGCACACACACTGCATCATCCGGGATATGGCCTGCACACACACTGCATCCGGGATATGGCCTGCACACACACTGCATCCGGGATATGGCCTGCACACACACTGCCTCCGGGATATGGCCTGCACACACACTGCATCATCCGGGATATGGCCTGCACACACACTGCCTCCGGGATATGGCCTGCACACACACTGCATCATCCAGGAGATGGCCTGCACACACACTGCATCCAGGAGATGGCCAGCACACTCACTGCATCCAGGAGATGGGCAGCACACACACTGCATCATCCAGGAGATGGCCTGCACACACACTGTATCCGGGATATGGCCTGCACACACACTGCATCATCCGGGATATGGCCTGTACACACACTGCATCCGGGATATGGCCTGCGCACACACTGCCTCCGGGATATGGCCTGCACACACACTGCATCCGGGATATGGCCTGCACACACACTGCATCATCCGGGATATGGCCTGCACACACACACTGCCTCCGGGATATGGCCTGCACACACACTGCATCCGGGATATGGCCTGCACACACACTGCCTCCGGGATATGGCCTGCACACACACTGCCTCCGGGATATGGCCTGCACACACACACTGCCTCCGGGATATGGCCTGCACACACACACTGCCTCCGGGATATGGCCTGCACACACACTGCATCCGGGATATGGCCTGCACACACACTGCATCATCCGGGATATGGCCTGCACACACACACTGCCTCCGGGATATGGCCTGCACACACACTGCCTCCGGGATATGGCCTGCACACACACTGCCTCCGGGATATGGCCTGCACACACACACTGCCTCCGGGATATGGCCTGCACACACACTGCCTCCGGGATATGGCCTGCACACACACTGCATCCTCCGGGATATGGCCTGCACACACACTGCATCCGGGATATGGCCTGCACACACACTGCCTCCGGGATATGGCCTGCACACACACTGCCTCCGGATATGGCCTGCACACACACTGCATCCGGGATATGGCCTGCACACACACTGCATCCGGGATATGGCCTGCACACACACTGCCTCCGGGATATGGCCTGCACACACACACTGCATCCGGGATATGGCCTGCACACACACTGCATCATCCGGGATATGGCCTGCACACACACTGCCTCCGGGATATGGCCTGCACACACACTGCATCCGGGATATGGCCTGCACACACACTGCCTCCGGGATATGGCCTGCACACACACTGCATCCGGGATATGGCCTGCACACACACACTGCCTCCGGGATATGGCCTGCACACACACACTGCCTCCGGGATATGGCCTGCACACACACTGCCTCCGGGATATGGCCTGCACACACACTGCATCATCCGGGATATGGCCTGCACACACACACTGCCTCCGGGATATGGCCTGCACACACACTGCCTCCGGGATATGGCCTGCACACACACTGCCTCCGGGATATGGCCTGCACACACACACTGCCTCCGGGATATGGCCTGCACACACACACTGCCTCCGGGATATGGCCTGCACACACACTGCCTCCGGGATATGGCCTGCACACACACTGCATCCGGGATATGGCCTGCACACACACTGCATCCGGGATATGGCCTGCACACACACTGCCTCCGGGATATGGCCTGCACACACACACTGCATCCGGGATATGGCCTGCACACACACTGCATCATCCGGGATATGGCCTGCACACACACTGCCTCCGGGATATGGCCTGCACACACACTGCATCCGGGATATGGCCTGCACACACACTGCCTCCGGGATATGGCCTGCACACACACTGCATCCGGGATATGGCCTGCACACACACACTGCCTCCGGGATATGGCCTGCACACACACTGCATCATCCGGGATATGGCCTGCACACACACACTGCCTCCGGGATATGGCCTGCACACACACTGCATCCGGGATATGGCCTGCACACACACTGCATCATCCGGGATATGGCCTGCACACACACACTGCCTCCGGGATATGGCCTGCACACACACTGCCTCCGGGATATGGCCTGCACACACACTGCATCCGGGATATGGCCTGCACACACACTGCCTCCGGGATATGGCCTGCACACACACTGCATCCGGGATATGGCCTGCACACACACACTGCCTCCGGGATATGGCCTGCACACACACACTGCCTCCGGGATATGGCCTGCACACACACTGCCTCCGGGATATGGCCTGCACACACACTGCATCCGGGATATGGCCTGCACACACACACTGCCTCCGGGATATGGCCTGCACACACACACTGCCTCCGGGATATGGCCTGCACACACACTTCATCATCCGGGATATGGCCTGCACACACACTGCCTCCGGGATATGGCCTGCACACACACTGCCTCCGGGATATGGCCTGCACACACACTGCATCATCCGGGATATGGCCTGCACACACACTGCATCCTCCGGGATATGGCCTGCGCACACACACTGCATCCTCCGGGATATGGCCTGTACACACACACTGCCTCCGGGATATGGCCTGCACACACACTGCATCCGGGATATGGCCTGCACACACACACTGCATCCGGGATATGGCCTGCACACACACTGCATCCTCCGGGATATGGCCTGCGCACACACACTGCATCCTCCGGGATATGGCCTGCACACACACTGCCTCCGGGATATGGCCTGCACACACACTGCCTCCGGGATATGGCCTGCACACACACTGCATCCGGGATATGGCCTGCACACACACTGCCTCCGGGATATGGCCTGCGCACACACTGCCTCCGGGATATGGCCTGCACACACACTGCCTCCGGGATATGGCCTGCACACACACTGCCTCCGGGATATGGCCTGCACACACACTGCCTCCGGGATATGGCCTGCACACACACTGCATCATCCGGGATATGGCCTGCACACACACTGCATCATCCGGGATATGGCCTGCACACACACACTGCATCCGGGATATGGCCTGCACACACACTGCATCCGGGATATGGCCTGCACACACACTGCCTCCGGGATATGGCCTGCACACACACTGCATCCGGGATATGGCCTGCACACACACTGCCTCCGGGATATGGCCTGCACACACACTGCATCCGGGATATGGCCTGCACACACACACTGCATCCGGGATATGGCCTGCACACACACTGCATCCGGGATATGGCCTGCACACACACACTGCATCCGGGATATGGCCTGCACACACACTGCATCCGGGATATGGCCTGCGCACACACACTGCCTCCGGGATATGGCCTGCACACACACTGCCTCCGGGATATGGCCTGCACACACACTGCATCCGGGATATGGCCTGCACACACACTGCCTCCGGGATATGGCCTGCACACACACTGCATCCGGGATATGGCCTGCACACACACTGCCTCGTGGGAGGCAAGTTTCTCATTTTCAGCCGATTTGTACTGGGCATAGCGATTTTTGGCGTGCTCACGCACTGTGCATGTTTCAATCGTGACTGGCAGGATCATATACTTGATTTTCAGTAGCTGCTCTCTCAGAGGACCAGTGAACTCCAAAAATGATTTGTTCAATGATCATGGAGTCAGCAATATCACCAAAGTTGCAGGATTGCACTAGCAGGCGGAGGTTAGTTAAGAAGGAGTTGAAAGATTCATCTTTACCTTGTAGACGCTGTTTGAATATGTAGCGCTCGAAGATTTTATTGGTGTCCACTTCACAGTGACTGTTAAACTTGTCCAGGATGGTCTGAAACTTTGTCTTGCCGTTGCCTTCGGTGAAGTGAAAAGAGTTGAAGAGTTCGATGGCTTGATCGCCCGAGAGGATCCTTGCATCAGACGCACCCACGAGGCTTCGATGTACAGCAGAAACTTTTGCTTGAATGTCCGCCAGTTGGCACTGAGATTACCGGAGATCCTGAGCTGGTGAGGAGCCTGAATCTTCTCCCTGGTGCCGGGATACATTTGCTGGTCGTCACAGAACGGACTGAGGTAAACTACCGAGATTCAGCAGTCTCCTGGTAGCATGTCGTGTTCTGCACTCTGGGATAACACAGGCTGCAACTGGATGCAGCTTTAACCAAAAGATACTCCAGACTTTGAAGTTAGTTCAATCTGATTTATTGAACCAGTAGCACAGTTAGCTCAGTTCTCTACGAGTTTGACTCTCTGCTAACCTAAGTGTGGTTACTCTGTCTGACTGAACCAGACTAGCTCTTAGCCACGTGCTGGAGGTGTGATACTGTTCATACACCCTGACTCACCCTGTAGATGTTCATCAGTGGAAAGAGGTGGAGTGTGAGTTCCTCGTGCCTTTTATAGTCAGATCCCCCCCCCCCCCCCCCCCCGAGTGTCCTGCCTGCTCATTGGTCATGTCCTGTTCTCTGTGTTCATTAGCTGTCTGTCTGTATATCATTATCTGCATGCCTGTATGTCATGACAGGTCCGAACACAGAGACCCACCCTTATCAAAGCACTGCAAACCAGCCTGACCCCAAACAACAGAAAAACGAAAAAATAAAAGAAACCCGAACACCAAAAACCCAAAGATTTTCCACAGTGTAATACATGCACTTCAGTTCTCCTCCATCAAAGTTCAAGGTCCTCCTTCTCCTGCCTGTCCATTTGCTTTCATGAGGTCCACTGCCTCCACCACCGAACCAAAGTACGGCTCCCGGCACCCATACGTTACCCATAGGCGAGCCGGGTCCAGTGGTCCGAACTTTATGCCCTTCTTGCACAGGGCCGACTTGACCCTGTTCAAGCTCGTCCTCCTCTACGCCAGCTCTGACCCCAGGTCCTGATACGCACGGATCTCGCTATCTTCCCAGATGCATCGCCTCGTCTGCCTGGCCCACCTCATGATATGCTAAAGATGCATGGCATTAAGGGTAAAGTAGTAGCATGGATAGAGGATTGGTTAATAGAAAGCAAAGAGTTGGGATAAATGGGTGTTTCTCTGGTTGGCAATCAGTAGCTAGTGGTGTCCCTCAGGGATCCGTGTTGGGCCCACAATTGTTCACAATTTACATAGATGATTTGGAGTTGGGGACCAAGGGCAATGTGTCCAAGTTTGCAGATGACACTAAGATGAGCGGTAAAGCGAAAAGTGCAGAGGATACTGGAAGTCTGCAGAGGGATTTGGATAGGTTAAGTGAATGGGCTCGGGTCTGGCAGATGGAATACAATGTTGACAAATGTGAGGTTATCCATTTTGGTAGGAATAACAGCAAACGGGATTATTATTTAAACGATAAAATATTAAAGCATGCCGCTGTTCAGAGAGACTTGGGTGTGCTTGTGCATGAGTCACAGAAGGTTGGTTTACAAGTGCAACAGGTGATTAAGAAGGCAAATGGAATTTTGTCCTTCATTGTTAGAGGGATGGAGTTTAAGACTAGGGAGGTTATGTTGCAATTGTATAAGGTGTTAGTGCGGCCACACCTGGCGTATTGTGTTCAGTTTTGGTCTCCTTACTTGAGAAAGGACGTACTGGCGCTGGAGGGTGTGCAGAGGAGATTCACTAGGTTAATCTCAGAGCTGAAGGGGTTGGATTATGAGGAGAGGTTGAGTAGACTGGGACTGTACTTGCTGGAATTTAGAAGGATGAGGGGGGATCTTATAGAAACATTTAAAATTATGAAGGGAATAGATGGGATAGATGCGGGCAGGTTGTTTCCTCTGGCGGGTGACAGCAGAACTAGGGGACATAGCCTCAAAATAAGGGGAAGTAGATTTAGGACTGAGTTTAGGAGGAACTTCTTCACCCAATGGGTTGTGAATCTATGGAATTCCTTGCCCAGCGAAGCAGTTGAGGCTCCTTCATTACATGTTTTTAAGGTAAAGATAGTTTTTTGAAGAATAAAGGGATTAAGGGTTATGGTGTTCGGGCTGGAAAGTGGAGCTGAGTCCACAAAAGATCAGCCATGATCTAATTGAATGGCGGAGCAGGCTCGAGGGGCCAGATGGCCTACTCCTGCTTCTTATGTTCTTATGCTCCTTATCCAGGAACCGATGCAATCATACCACCATCGCCCTCGGCGGTCACCCCTCCTAGGGTTTGCGCATCAGTGCCCTGTGGGCTTGATCCACCTCCAATGGCTGGTCAAACTCACATTCCCCATCAGCTTCTCCAGCATCTTCCCAACATATGCACACGGAACCGTTCCTTCTCTCCCCTCCGGCAGTCCCATGATCCGGATGTTCTGCTATGAAAACGGTTCTCCAGGCCCTCTACTTTCTCCAGCAGCCTCTTCTGCTGGTCAAGTATCAGCCCAACCTCTGCTGCCATCAAGGTGGACTGTTCCTCACGTTCCCCTCCGGCTCCTTCAACCTCTGGATCACCTGTCCCTGGGCTGCCAGTCTTGTCTCAATGCGGTCAACCACCACCTTGATGGAGTCCACCGCCCGGGCCAGGTCCTCCAAACTTTCCTTCCGCTGCTGGGTGAACTTCTCATTCAGGAAGCTCACCAACTGCTCGATCGACCACTGGGCCAGCAGGGCCGGACCCTGTCCCTGCCCATCCGCCATCTCCACGTGCGTTGTCCGCTCCTCATTCGCCTCAACCAACTGTCCAAAGATGTACAGGTTAAGTGGATTGACTCATGCTAAATTGTCCCTTCATGTCCAAAGATGTGCACGTTAGGTGGGTTGGCCATGTTAAATTGTCCCTTAGTGACTAAAGATGTGTATAACCTCTCTGCTCTTATAGACTGCATGGTAACACAATGGTTAGCACTGTTGCTTCACAGCTCCAGGGTCCCAGGTTCAATTCTCAGCTTGGGTCACTGTTTGTGCAGAGTCTGCACGTTCTCCCCATGTCTGCGTGGGTTTCCTCCGGGTGCTCCGATTTCCTCCCACAAGTCCCGAAAGACGTGCTGTTGGATGAATTGGACATTCTGAATTCTCCCTCTGTGACCCGAACAGGCGCCGGAATGTGGTGACTAGGGGCTTTTCACAGTAACTTCATTGCAGTGTTAATGTAAGCCGACTTGTGACAATAAAGATTATTAAACTCTTGGGTTACGGGTATAGGGTGGATATGTGGGTTTGAGTAGAGTGATCATTGCTCGGCACAACATTGAGGGCCGAAGGGCCTGTTCTGTGCTGTACTGTTCTATGCCTACTTAGCCACTGTATCCACATGCCCTGCCACGTTAAGGGATGGGTGAAAGGTAATAGGTAAAGTCGCCAATATCCCATAGAACATAGAACGATACAGCGCAGTACAGGCCCTTCGGCCCTCGATGTTGCACCGACATGGAAAAAATCTAAAGGCCATCTAACCTACACTATGCCCTTATCATCCATATGTTTATCCAATAAATTTTTAAATGCCCTCAATGTTGGCGAGTTCACTACTGTTGCAGGTAGGGCATTCCACGGCCTCACCACTCTTTGCGTAAAAAACCCACCTCTGACCTCTGTCCTATATCTATTACCCCTCTATTTAAGGCTATGTCCCCTCGTGCTAGCCACCTCCATCCGCGGGAGAAGGCTCTCGCTGTCCACCCTATCTAACCCTCTGATCATTTTGTATGCCTCTATTAAGTCACCTCTTAACCTTCTTCTCTCTAACGAAAACAACCTCAAGTCCATCAGCCTTTCCTCATAAGATTTTCCCTCCATACCAGGCAACATCCTGGTAAATCTCCTCTGCACCCGTTCCAAAGCTTCCACGTCCTTCCTATAATGAGGCGACCAGAACTGTACGCAATACTCCAAATGCGGCCGTACTAGAGTTTTGTACAACTGCAACATGACCTCATGGCTCCGGAACTCAATCCCTCTACCAATAAAGGCCAACACACCATAGGCCTTCTTCACAACCCTATCAACCTGGGTGGCAACTTTCAGGGATCTATGTACATGGACACCGAGATCCCTCTGCTCATCCACACTACCAAGAATTTTACCATTAGCCAAATATTCCGCATTTCTGTTATTCTTTCCAAAGTGAATCACCTCACACTTCTCCACATTAAACTCCATTTGCCACCTCTCAGCCCAGCTCTGCAGCTTATCTATGTCCCTCTGTAACCTGCAACATCCTTCCGCACTGTCTACAACTCCACCGACTTTAGTGTCGTCTGCAAATTTACTCACCCATCCTTCTGCGCCCTCCTCTAGGTCATTTATGAAAATGACAAACAGCAACGGCCCCAGAACAGATCCTTACGCCACTCGTAACTGAACTCCATTCTGAACATTTCCCATCAACTACCACTCTCTGTCTTCTTTCAACTAGCCAATTTCTGATCCACATCCCTAAATCACCCTCAATCCCCAGCCTCCGTATTTTCTGCAATAGCCGACCGTGGGGAACCTTATCAAACGCTTTACTGAAATCCCAGTTGACCATAGGCTGTTTTCGCTTTGAGGGGGAGAGCTGACTGGTGGTGATTTAACCTGAGGGTCACCACACCTCAGGCAAGGGTCAAGTTTGAGAAGGCAGGGCCTTCATGGATAAATCTGGCCAGTGTGGGAATTGAACCTGCGCTGCTGGCGTGGCTCTGCATCATGCACCAGCTGTCTTAACCGGACCGGTGTGCATGCACTCCAAAGTCCCTCTGATCCTCAGTGCTCCCTTCAGCTATCCTTCATTACCGTACTCCCTTGAATACAACACTGAGGATGATGCTACAAGGGTTGCCAAGATTAAAAACCAACTTAAAGCGTTGAGCAGAAGCAATCAATGTTGACAATGATAACATTTTCCAACTCTGTTTTTCTAAAACCTGCTTTGTGGGTTAGCTTGGATTTTGTTTGAAGTTCTGAGTAAGATATGTCAATATACTGATGTCATGCAATACGGTTCGACTTCATAAATTCTCTTCTGCCTACAGTATAGGTGTGTGTCGAGTAACCTGCATCTGCTTCCATACAGGAAACACATTGAAATAGATACACTTTATTTTGATTGAGAGAATGTTCTGCATATTATTTGCATCAATATTTATGCAATACATTTGTTTGAAAAAGCTCAGGAACACGATATTTCACGAACTTCATGCCTAGTTTCAGGAGGAAGGAGAAATAAATGTGCTGCAATATAACTAAAAAATGCATTAACATTTATAAGCAGCTTATTATGTCTGAATGTTTTAAAGTGCTTGATATAGCATGAATTGTTTTTTCAGTTATAGTAAATGTTAAGACGACAGAATACCGATACAATCTAACAACTTCATAAGCACGCAGTTTTAAATAGAATACAAATTACCATCAAGAAATCCAAACTGTGCATTAAGACAGCAAACCACATATCATATTTTATAAGTCCTTAAGTTAGATAAGATAAAAGTAATGGTTGCAATTCACTTTTCCCACTGACAGCGCACCCCCCACCTGCTGGTTTTCCGGCAGAATGGGGCATTGACAATGAGAAATCCCATTAACACTCGACGGGAAGATAGAATCTCGACATCAGCGAATGGCGCACAGCAGAGAAAAACACAGCTAGGGAACTGGAAAATCCAGCCCAATATATTTGTCTGGCTGCAAATTTTAGAAACAAGCTTTGAAGATGTGAAGCAAGTTGTTTTATATGTGTTTTTAAATAAGTGGCATCCAATATGTATGTTTAAATAAGTGGGATTAATCATGAGAATTTTTAACAACTTCCTGACGCGCACGTCTCATATTTTCCTGCTCTTCTTGTCAGTTAACTGAGAAAATAGCAAAGCAGATGAATTAGACAAAGGCGTTCATGGTAACTCGCTTCAGAGATTAATGGACTGATAACAATGCTCTAATCCAGGAATTGTCCAGTAATCTGCCCAGCCCGAACATTATTTTGTGGTTTTGTTTGTGATACCACAGCAACATTACTCAAGAGTACACAGAGAAACATACTCTTTCCACCTTCTTTTATAAACTGCCAAAGTTTGTCAGGCGTGGAATGCAATTTATGCGAATTGGTCCCACATTGTCAGACCAGACTGCAGTTTCCCCAGACACAAAGCTGCCATTTCAATCCAATCAGCTGAACCAGTGTTTGAAAATGTGTAATTCTGATATCTTGGCAGTTGCCTGTGTGTAAGAATCCCAGAAAATGTCTACATGGGTTTTCTCGCTAATTAATGAAAACTAATTTCAATACAATGCCTGCCTTTAATTTTATTTTTAGGTTTATTCTTTTACTGAACTATTCTTTTACTCCTCCCTAGGTAAAAGCAGCTGAGGTGACTGAATGGGGAATTGTGGTTTGGGCATTCATTGACCCAATAATAAAAAGGTAAACTTCAGCAGAAGTTACTGGAGTGTGAAAAAAACTCAGATGTACTTCGAGCCGAGGCAAAGTAACTGGGTACCAAGGCAAGTAACCGGAATTAAAACATTTACAAGCTGATAGGTGTCAGAGTGCAGAAAGCCAAAGATCTTGAGAGTTTGAACTGGCTTCGGCAGGCACAGGTAGTTCAATGGCATCTTTTCTAATTGGTCCATTCAAATAACAGCACAGTGCTGACTGGGTTAAATTAGTCTCCAAAGGCTCGGCTGTGGAAAGACATAGAAAGCAAATCCCTGGGCAGGGAGAGAGAGAGATATAGTTGGCAAGAGGAGGTTCAGGCCTATTCTGCAGATGACCTTCCCAGAAGGACAAGGATGGTAAGGAGAGCACACATGTATATGACACACTGACAGGCAAGACCAGGGTGTGATTACATGGATACCATGCTTCGGCCAAGGGTCCAATGATAATGTTCCTGCATTCTTATATTGCTGTCAGACATTGGCAAGTGTCAATCGTCCCAAATTTCATCGAGTGGTACCATACTGCATCTTAATGGAAACGGGAGTTGATGCTCATTAGTGTATAATGCAAGCAGGGAATGATGCCAAGCTGAAGCTAACTTTTGAATAGTAGGAAGTCTTCCAATACCAGGTTAAAGTCCAACAGGTTTGTTTGGAATCGCTAACTTTCGGAGCGTAGCTCCTTCATCAGGTGAGAGATTTTTAATATGCAGGGAGATCAGTTTCGCTAATGTCAATGGGAGGGTTTAAACTAGTATGGCAGGGGGGTGGGTTATCATAGAATTTACAGTGCAGAAGGAGGCCATTCGGCCCATCGAGTCTGCACCGGCTCTTGGAAAGAGCACCCTACCCAAGGTCAACACCTCCCCCTATCCCAATAACCCAACCCAACACGAAGGACAATTTTGGACACTAAGGGCAATTTATCATGGCCAATCCACCTAACCTGCACATCTTTGGACTGTGGGAGGAAACCGGAGCACCCGGAGGAAACCCACGCACACACAGGGAGAACGTGCAGACTCCGCACAGACAGTGACCCAAGCCGGGAATCGAACCTGGGACCCTGGAGCTGTGAAGCCATTGTGCTATCCAAAATGCTACTGTGCTGCCCCTGTTCCAGAGCAATAGGTCAGGAGGTGAAACCATTGAGGGAGAACTAGGGAATAGGGCCACTATGGCTCTGAGGAAGAGCAGACAGGGAGATGGTGCTGAAAACAGCGGGACTGGTGGTCTGAAGTGCATATGTTTTAATGCAAGAAGTATTACGTGTAAGGCAGATGAACTTAGAGCTTGGATTAGTACTTGGAACTATGATGTTGTTGCAGAGACCTGGTTGAGGGAAGGACAGGATTGGCAGCTAAACGTTCCAGGATTTAGATGTTTCAGGCGGGATAGAGGGGGATGTAAAAGGGGTGGCGGAGTTGCGCTACTGGTTAGGGAGAATATCACAGCTGTACTGCGAGAGGACACCTCAGAGGGCAGTGAGGCTATATGGGTAGAGATCAGGAATAAGAAAGGTGCAGTCACAATGTTGGGGGTTTACTACAGGCCTCCCAACAGCCAGCGGGAGATAGAGGAGCAGATAGATAGACAGATTTTGGAAATGAGTAAAAACAACAGGGTTGTTGTGATAGGAGACTTCAACTTCCCCAATATTGACTGGGACTCACTTAGTACTCGGGGCTTAGACGGGGCAGAATTTGTAAGGAGCATCCAGGAGGGCTTCTTAAAACAATATGTAGACAGTCCAACTAGGGAAGGGGCTGTACTGGACCTGGTATTGGGGCATGAGCCCAGCCAGATGGTAGAAGTTTCAATAGGGGAGCATTACGGGAACAGTGACCATAATTCAGTAAGTTTTAAAGTGCTGGTGGACAAGGATAAGAGTGGTCCTAGGGTGAATGTGCTAATTTGGGGGAAGGCTAATTATAGCAATATTAGGCAGGAACTGAAGAATCTAGATTGGGGGCAGATGTTTTAGGGTAAATCAACATCTGACATGTGTTAGGCTTTCAAATGTCAAAGAACAAAGAAAAGTACAGCACAGGAACAGGCCCTTCGGCCCTCCAAGCCTGTGCCGACCATGCTGCCCGTCTAAACTAAAATCTTCCACACTTCCTGGGTCCTTATCCCTCTATTCCCATCCTTTCATGTATTTGTCAAGATGCCCCTTAAACATCACTATTGTCCCGGTTTCCACCACCTCCTCCGGCAGCGAGTTCCAGGCACCCACTACCCTCTGTGTAAAAAACTTGCCTTGTACATCTCCTCTAAACCTTGCCCCTCGCACCTTAAACCTATGACCCCCTAGTAATTGACCCCTCTACCCTGGGTAAAAGCCTCTGACTATCCACTCTGTCCATGCTCCTCATAATTTTGTAAGAATCCAGGACCGGCATGTTCCTGTGAGGAAGAAGGATAAATATGGCAATTTTCGGGAACCTTGGATAACGAGAGATATTGTAGGCCTCGTCAAAAAAAAGGAGGCATTTGTCAGGGCCCAGTGCCGATACAAGCATGTTGGGTGCAAAACCGCACGCGTTACCTGACCCCATGGCGAGATCTGGATCATGCCCAGCAAATCATATTTAAATATAGGCTTATTTAAATATGCACGGCCTATTCTGCATTCTCCTGGTTCCCGGGAGTCACCGGCGAGGCCTCAACTGGGCGCAGATTGATACTGGTCTCGCACGATGGCCACTCTGGAGATCTTGGAGACCATTGGAGCATCTTAGGCAGGTGGGGGATAAGGGTGGGCAGTACCCTGACAACCGGGCAGTGACAACCTGCCTGGGTGCCAGTGCTAGGTTGGCACTGCCAAAAGTTATGGCCCGAGGGGTCCATGCTCATGAAACGGGGGGGGGGGGGTTTACCTGTTTAATGCTATGGTGCTTTCATATCGTGGGATCATTTTCCACAGTTGTGTAATGTACCTGAGCTCTGGAACCCATCCTATTATATACATGAATGCATGCAATGGGTGAGGCATTGTTCAAAAGTGGAGATTGCAAATTTGAAATAGCTCACTTTGAATGCTGTTTGCCGGCTAAGAGTACAGCTTCAAGTGCCTAAGTGTGAACATCAGGAGGAAGATTCATCCTGGTCAGCACACAGCTGGCCTGTAAGGATGGGCTGAGATTGCAGAAAAACAGGGATTGAAGTGGGGGAAGATATTACCTTTTTGCTAGAGAAAATATAGGAATAAATCAAACAGAAAAAGCATTTATGCAAGCTAAATTTAAAAAAATTCAAATCCCACCCCCAAAATAATTTAACTAAACTAAATAACCTTCATATTGTCAAGTTCAGCAGAAATGTTCACGGAATACTAGTTAGATCTGATGGAATAATGTGTAAGAAGTTAGTAGAATTAATACTTTGGACATTTGGTCCTACTTTTCCAATGATTAGTGACAGAAATCAGAAACATCCCAAGTTCCTATCGCTGGTCCCCAGGCATCTTTTTTAGCACCCTAATATTTTGAGCAATGAATTTTTTTTGTGTGGCATGTTAGTTCAGTGGTCAAACTGATATAATAAAAAGCAAAGAAATAAACTACTGCTCAGATCTAAACACTTTGTTAGTTTATATATTTCTGTGATCTGGTACTTTTGTTCCTTGTTCTAATATGAATGAAATGAAATGAAAATCGCTTATTGTCACGAGTAGGCTTCAATGAAGTTACTGTGAAAAGCCCCTAGTCGCCACATTCCGGCGCCTGTTCGGGGAGGCTGGTACAGGAATCAAACCGTGCTGCTGGCCTGCCTGGGTCTGCTTTCAAAGCCAGCGATTTAGCCCAGTGAGCTAAACCAGCCCCTCCCATCCCAGCCCATCCCAAATGTGGTAATCAATGTGAACGTTAAATGGCATTGAGCAACTATTCTATGACTATATTTACCTCTTTGTTCCACGCCTGCTATCATTTCCCTGGACGTCTCCGCAGGAGCAGTCCAGAGGAGCTTTATTCCAATACGCTAATTGGGGATCGATGATAAACACTTCATGAGGGGCTGGTTTAGCACACTGGGCTAAATCGCTGGCTTTTAAAGCAGACCAAGCAGGCCAGCAGTACGGTTCAATTCCTGTACCAGCCTCCCCGAACAGGCGCCTGAATGTGGCGACTAGGGGCTTTTCACAGTAACTTCATTGAAGCCTACTTGTGACAATAAGCGATTTTCATTTCAAAGACAGGAATCTAGTGCAGATTTTTAGCTGCCAATGGGCACATTTCATCCATTTATACGCGGTCTTTA
This sequence comes from Scyliorhinus canicula, assembly GCF_902713615.1. Classification (NCBI taxonomy): domain Eukaryota; kingdom Metazoa; phylum Chordata; class Chondrichthyes; order Carcharhiniformes; family Scyliorhinidae; genus Scyliorhinus; species Scyliorhinus canicula. Next base: position 3,500,547 of record NC_052173.1, on the reverse strand, counting down.
CCATCTAAGCTGTGGCTCTTAAAGGAATCATGGCAGGCCACTTTGAGAAAGGTCTATTTGAAAAGATATTTTGTGGAGCGAGAAGAATGAGTGGCCCATACAAATCACCCTCCTGTTCGGAGATTTCTAGCTCCCTTCCAGAGTGGAGCCTCCCAACCAGTGAGCTAGCTACCTGTGAGATTAAATTCTAGCCACATTTATCCTTATTGGCAGCCCTCCCAGGCACCTTTTCATCAAGCTGTATATTTGTAAAGCCAGGCCTGTGAAGGGTCTTGTCTATCACCTGTGGATCAATCCGATTCGGGGATGTGATCTGGTCTGCAATCTGCACCTTCCTCAATTGCCTCTGTCCAGTGTAGGCTTGAAACTCAGTGTCATTAAATAGAGCTGGGAAAAACATGCACAGCAATTTCAAATCATGAGCTCTACAAATTTGGAAGCCCTTATAAAATCTACATGCATGTGAGTTACTTGGGAAATTTATATATTAAAGAAACCCCAATCGTATTTGGACTAACGTATGAACTGTGACAATTTGCATCACAATGTTAAATAGCATCATGGAATAGCGCTGAGACAAGTGTATTTTTGACCTTATCGCCCAATAGCAGAGACCTGACAATACATTGTGGAGGAGCCAGCTGCTGAAGATGGAAATGATATCAGTGGATTTCGAACCCCAGGTAATTTCCAATGACTGTAATATAAGCAAAAAGTGTTTCTAACTACTATCAGTCTAGATTATCCTCCTCCATTCATTCTTGTTGTTCCACTGTAAACATAATGCTGGATGCATGGTTTAATCTTGATTGTTTGCCACACAAAAGTAATGTGGCCACTCACTAATCATGGCACACAGATCTGCCCTACTGCGCCAAAAGTTGAAAACTCCTGCTTTAGATTGACGGAGAGCAGCAAAAAGCCTGGAGTTAATTACTACATAGATACAGCTTACAAGAGAGCTTTGCACCCACCAGTTACTGGACACTCTAACCAGTCAACTACACACAAACTATGTTACTAGCCAGGTAAAGACTGCTGACAAATTGTGCAACATGGGGCAAATGACATGATCCACATATTGCAAGGTCTATATTTTGGCAACAGGGAAGCTAAGTGGTCAGGCTTCTTCCGCGTATATGCGGCATGAATGTGACAAAACATTGAGAATCTTCATCAGTCTAGGCAAGGAGACCTCCTGCTGCTTCCTCCTCGGCATCATTTCCATTTGCTTTAAGGTCAACAAGTGTTTGTGCAAAACTGGTCCATTCATCGTTCCGGGGAATGGCAATTTGCTGAAAAGTGAAAAAGACAAGAGAAACACGAGATTTGATCAAGGCATATCTGCGATAATGATTGATTAGTGCTTCCTGCACTTTATTAAGGGGGTTGAAATACTCCCAAGTTAGAGAGACCCAGCATTCCTATCCCATTTGTCTCAGTTCCACTTTGTCATGCTGCACAATAGACAATGAATTACGGACTTTGGCAGCAACTTCCCAAAGCTCCTCCTGGATGTGGACTGTTTTGTTCTGACAGTCTAGTTCAGGCTTGCCAGCTGGCATGCGTCTTTGTCTGGCCTGCTACAACATTGCTGGACATACGATAGACTTTAGGTTTGAAAAATGGTGTGAAGCTGCTCATCCATTCACAGGCTGCATTGACTAGCGAGCTTATCATCAGTTAATGTGGGGAGAAACCAGCCTGTCACACGACCAGCAAATAAACAAATGCAAACACATGTCAAAGGTCTGGGATAATTATATCAACCAGAATCTGGTTTCAAACTACAAATATTCAAAATATTCTCAGTAAATTTATGAAATGCCAGTCATTTCCATTCTTGTAATCTCATCGATATTTCTATCTTTTACACATTAGGTGCAGAATAATTCTACGTTCAAGGGATGTGGGCACAGCGCCAGCATTTATTGCTCATCCCTAAAAGGGGCAGTTAAGAGCCAACCACATTGCTGTGAGTCCGGAGTCACATGTAGGCCAGACCAGGTAAGGACAGCAGATTTCCTTCTCTAAATGACATCAGTGAACCAGATAGGTTTTTACAACAATGGACAATGTGGTTTCTGGGTCTCTGGATTACTCGTCCAGTGATAATACCACTCCGCCACAGCCTTCCCCTAATATTGTCAAGCTTCCCGCGATTGATCAAAGCCTAATACACCACCCAGTGTTGAACTCAATCAGACTGGGGAATATCTTGCTCTGTGCTGAAGCAATTCATCTTAGCCAGAGATGCAGTTAGGATATGACAATTTGCCTCAGTGCATGGTGGAAACTCAGCCCTTTTCCTGTGATTGTCATTAAAACAGCGGGGATAGGACTGGAGCTGGCTGTGACATCCACTCGCTACTTCTGTCGTGGTAGAGTGGAAATGGCTACTTGCACGAGGCACTGCAAAGTTAACCAGTGCTCGTGGAAGAGTAGAACATACAGTGCAGAAGGAGGCCATTCAGCCCATCAAGTCAGCACTGACCCACTTAAGCCCTCACTTCCACCCTATCCCCGTAACCCAATAACCCCTCCTAACTTTTTTGGTCACCGAGGACAATTTATCATGGCCAATCCACCTAACAGCACGTCTTTGGACTGTGGAAGGAAACCGGAGCACCCGGAGGAAACCCACGCAAACACGGGGAGAACGTGCAGACTCCGCACAGTGACCCAGCGGGGAATCGAACCTGGGACCCTGCCGCTGTGAAGCCACAGTGTTAGCCACTTGTGCTACTGTGCTGCCTCTTGTGCTCCAGCCATTTGTGCTGCCATGCTGAGAAAGCAAATTTCTTCAGGAGAGATAGCGAGAATAAAAATTCAAATACAACAAGAAAGTAAAGACTTCAATGCAAGTTTCTTACCTCTCCCACATCGTAGATCAATACTTGGCCCTCAGAATCACCCACAGCAATCTCTCGTCCTGACTGTGCCCAGCGTACACGATGTAACGCAGGGTTCCCCTCCATGGTGACACTTGCAGTGGGAACCTGCGTATTAGAAGTGTTAAGTAACTCGTTTAATATTTGGTCTCCAAACAAAGAGGTGACAAAGTGTTTTGGATTCCACTAAGAAATCAAAATGCACGATATGAAGTTGTTAAAAGAAAAGATGGTGTGGCGATACAACCTGGCCTAAATGTGGACAAGGCTTTTGTGCAAAAAGCAACCAGATTAGGTTAATCCCAGCAGAGAGTCTGTTCCCATCACTTTGTATTTAATCTGTGCTTCTTAGTTGGTCAAACTTCAACAGCTATCCTTTATTATTTTCATAAACAATAAAATGGCTCCGGCTCTTCATTTCAGCCAACCAAATAATGTCATAACATCGATGATTAGCTGGAAGGGAACACCAGGCTAGAGATCTATTCCTCCACGGGACTGGCTTCACTGCAGCAAAAGCCTCGACAGGTCAGGAATAATAGGACACTTATTTTTTGCAGGCACATTTTCTCCAACTGAAGGACCACAGCCTCCTTATGAGGAAACAGAAGGTTACAATTAATGCTGCAGCTAGTTTGCCACCATTTAGTGTGAGAGTGTAGCCTGGACTGCAGCACCACAATTTCCCATATGTAGAGACCTTTGACCTGACGATTGGTTCAGCAAGCTGGGACATCCAATCTGCATCCACCGCTGTGTTGCTAAGTGGTGCTTCAACATGCTTTGTCACCGAAAACTATACTCGTTAAATAATAAATCATACGGACCGATTGAGAAAATCCAGTTGACACCCATTGTCTTTATCTTTATTGACTTACCTCAGAGTCTTCATTCACATTCCAGAGATCAAGCCGGCCCATCCCATCAACACATGCAAAGAGTGCAGGGTGTATTGGAGACCACATGACATCAAATACATAGTCTGAACTGTCCTCAAAGGAATACAAGGACTTGTTACTCTATAAGAGAGAAAACAAATACAAGACTTAGCCACATAAAAAGATCAATAGAATTAATTTTCTCTTTCCCAAATTCTCCCCTCCTGAAAGCACAAAGTTTTTCACTGGGATCCAGCTCCAGTTGTCCACTGCTACCTCTTTCGAGTGGCCCTCAACAGTGGGTATCATCAGACTACAAGGAACCCTCATCATGGCGGAGCCAGATACTGTTGCCACACAGAACACATTTGTTTCATTCATTCATGGGCTGTGGACCTGGGCTGGGCCCATCTCATCAATGGATTGCTCCACCATCTCGGAGGGCATTGTTGTTGATCTGGGGTCACAGTAGGTCAGACCAGATAAGGATGGCAGATTCCCTTCCCGAAATAACATTAGTGGGTGGCACAGTAGCACAGTGGTTAGCACTGTTGCTTCACAGCTCCAGGGTCCCAGGTTCGATTCCCGGCTTGGGTCACTGTCTGTGCGGAGTCTGCACGTTCTCCCCGTGTCTGCGTGGGTTTCCTCCGGGTGCTCCGGTTTCCTCCCACAAGTCCCGAAAGACGTGTTGTTAGGTGAATTGGACATTCTGAATTCTCTCTCTCTGTACCCGAACAGGCACCAGAGTGTGGCGATGAGGGGACTTTTCCAGTTCCTTGTTTGCAGTGTTAATGTAGGCCTACTTGTGACAATAAAGATTATCACTAGTGAACCAGAATGGTTTTTACAATAATCATTTCACGGTCAATTAGATTTTTAATTCCAGATATTTATCAAATTCCAATTTATTGAATTCAAATTTCACCATCTGTGGTGGGATTTTAACCTGTGACAATACCACTACGCCATTCCTTCCCCATAGCAAGCATATGGCTTTTCAATAGTGATTGCTGTAGAAGGAGCAGGAATCTTGGCTGCATTTTCTTACTCTAACGCAGGGATTGAGGTCATCTAGTTCAGTACAGCTGGGAATCGTGAGGGACGAATTCACATAATAAATGACTTGAGTCACAAATACCAGTTGAGGAATCAAGAGGTAACAATAAACAATTAAGTTGGATAAAATCAATTTGTTTCTGCTGTGTTCATGTATGTTGCTTAAATCATATTGGTATTCGAGGAAAGTGATTCTGGAAAAGATTATACATATAATATCCATTTAGACTCACCTTAGTTGACCAGAGTTTCACAGTCCAGTCGAATGATGAGGTGATAAAAAGATGAGAGAAGTCCACTGGCCCTGCCGCTGTGTGACAATGGACCCCTGTCACTGGACCTTGATGACCTTCAAACATCTCGAAGATTCCAGCTTTACTGTGATTTGCAAGACAAACAATTGATAGAATTGTGTTCTGGCTTTCTCGACACAACTTCACTTGCACAGAAGACTTTTTCTTCTGCTCTTTCCATTTCCCTCTACTCTCTCCCTGTCCGGGCTGAATTTTCTGAGGTGATAAGGGGGTCCCACACCCGCGTTCGCTATCAGGTCACCCGCTGGGCCAACTTTCTGCGAAGCTACCTGTGTAGGTGGGTTCTCGAGGTTGGAGGCCTGGAGCACAGGCCAGGTTCTGTCCCACTGGGAGAGGTGCTGATGGAGGTAGGGGAGTGGGAGGGTGTCTCAAGACGGAAGTGCCCTCTGAACAGCTCAGCAAAGTTAAAAATAAAGAATGATGGGATCCTACGCAAGGAGTCAGAGAAAGAGGGAGCAAGGACAAAAAGAAAAGGTAGAAAAGTGAATAAGAAAAGTGATAGGTGGCGACACCAAGGACAAAATTCAAACAGGGCAGGAGAGAAAAATATTGGGAGCAAGACACACATTGTGAAAAAGACAAACTTAAAGACTCTGTGCCTTAATGCACGGAGCATTTGCAATAAAGTGGATGAACTAATCGTGCAGATAGATGTAAATGGGTATGATAAAATTGGGATTTCAGAAACATGGCTGCAGGGTGACCAGGGATGGGAACTGAATGTCCCAGGGTTCTCGGTGTTTAGGAAAGACAGGCATAAAAGAAAAGGTGATGGCGTGGCATTGCTGGTTCAAGAGGAAATTAACACAATAGTGAGAAAGGATATTAGCTCTGACAATGTGGAATCTCTATGGGTAGAGTTGAGAAACACCAAGGGACAGAAAACATTAGTGGGTGTCATATATACACCCCCAAACTGCAGTGGTGATGCTGGGAATGGCATTAAACAGGAAATTAGAGATGGATGTAAGAAGGGAATATCGGTGATCATGGGTGATTTTAATCTTCACATAGATTGGGCAAATCAAATTAGCCACAATGCCGTAGAGGAGGAATTCCTGGAGTGTATACGGGATGGTTTTCTTGACCAATATGTGGAGGAAACAACTAGAGAGCAGGCCATCTCAGACTGGGTAATGTGTAATAAGAAGGGAATCGTTGCCAATCTGGCTGTACGAGAACCTCTTGGGGATGAGCGATCATAACATGCGAGAATTTATCAAGATGGAGAGTGAAGTAGTTGATTCGGAGACTACAGTGCTAAATCTTAATAAAGGGAACTATGAAGATATGAGGCGTGAGTTGGCCTTGATAGATTGGGGAGAGTTACTGAAAGGGATGACAGTGGATAGACAATGGCAAACATTCAAGGAACACATGGGGGAACTACAGCAACAGCTCATTCCTGTCTGGCAGAAAAGCAAAGAGGGTAAGAGGGCCAATCCATGGCTTACAAAGGAAATTAGAAATAGTATCCGATCCAAGGAAGAAGCAGACAGATTGGCCAAGAAAAATAATAGGTCTGAGGATTGGGAGCAGTTTAGAATTCAGCAAAGAAGGACAAAGGGATTGATTGAGAAGTACGAAGTACAGCACAAAAGGAAGTTTGCAGGGAACATAAAGACTGACACAAAGAGTTTCCATAGATATGTGAAGAGAAAGGGATTAGTAAAGAGAAATGTAGGCCCCCTCCAGACAGAAACAGAACATAGAACAGTACAGCACAGAACAGGCCCTTCGGCCCTCGATGTTGTGCCGAGCCATGATCACCCTACTCAAACCCAGAACAAAGGACAAAGAAATGGCTGAGCAATTGAATACATGCTTTGGTTCTGTCTTCACAAAAGAGGACACAAATCAGATACCAGAAATGTTGGCGAATGAAAGGTTTAGTGAGAGGGAAGAACTGAGGAAGATCAACATTAATAGAGAAATGGTGCTGAGAAAACTGATGGGATTTAAGGCGGATAAATCCCCAGACCCTGAGAATCTGCATCCCAGAGTGCTTAAGGAGGTGGCTCTGGAAATAGTGGATGCATTGGTGGTCATCTTCCGGGATTCTATAGACTCTGGAACTGTCCCTGCAGATTGGAGTGTAGCTCACGTCACTCCGATATTCAAAATGGGAGATAGAGAGAAAGCAGGGAATTATAGACCAGTGAGCCTAACATTGGTAGTGGGGAAAATTCTTGAATCCATTATCAAGGACTTTATAGCGAAGAAGAAAATGCTGGAAAATCTCAGCAGGTCTGGCAGCATCTGTAGGGAGAGAAAAGAGCGAACGTTTCTAGTCCAGATGACCCTTTGTCAAAGTTGTGACAAAAGGTCAACTGGACTCGAAACATTAGCTCTTTTCTCTCCCTACAGATGCTGCCAGACCTGCTGAGATTTTCCAGCATTTTCATTTTGGTATCAGATTCCAGCATCCGCAGTAATTTGCTTCTATCAAGGACTTTATAGCGGAACGTTTAGAAAGCAGTGGCAGGATCAGTCAGAGTCAACATGGATTTATGAAGGGGAAACCATGCTTGAGAAATCTGTTGGAATTCTTTGAAGATGTAACCAGTACAGCTGACAAGGGGAGCCAGTCGATGTGGTATATTTGGACTTTCAGAAGACTTTTGACAAAGCCCCGCATAAGAGATTATTGTGCAAGATTAAAGCGCATGGGATTGGGGGAAATGTATTGAGGTGGATAGAAAACTGGTTGGCAGAGAGGAAACAAAGAGTAGGAATTAATGGGTCATTTTCAAATTGGCAGGCAGTAACCAGTGGGGTACCACAGGGATCGGTGCTGGGACCCCAGCTATTCACAATATATATTACTGATTTGGAGGGAGATAGAATTCGAGCTGTGGGATAAAGCCCGTAAGAGAGCCAATTCATCCTCGTTGTGTGCCAGACTCAGCTTGATCCAGTTCAAGGTGGTCCACAGGGCCCACATGACGGTAGACCGAATGAGCAGGTTCTTTGAGGAGGTGGAGGACAGATGTGGCCGGTGTGGGGGTAGCCCGGCAAACCATGCACATATGTTTTGGGCATGTCCGAAATTGAGGGGATTCTGGCAGGGATTTGCAGACGTTGTGTCAGAGGTGCTGGAAGGAAGGGTAACTACGAGTCCAGAATTGGCAATATTTGGGGTATCGGAAGATCCGGGGGCCAAGGGAGGGAAGCCGATGTTCTGGCCTTCCCTTCCCTGATGGCCCGGAGACAGATTTTGCTGGGATGGAGGGACTTGGAGTCCCCGAAGTCAGGAGTGTGGGTCAGCGACATGGCAGGGTGTCTCAGTCTGGAGAAAATTGAATTTGCTTTGCGAGGATCAATTCAAGGGTTTTCCCAGAGGCGGCAGCTGTTCATAATAATAACATAAGAACTAGGAGCAGGAGTAGGCCATCTGGCCCCTCGAGCCTGCTCCGCCATTCAACTAGATCATGGCTGATCTTTTGTGGACTCAGCTCCACTTTCCGGCCCAAACACCATAACCCTTAATCCCTTTATTCTTCAAAAACTATCTATCTTTACCTTAAAAACATGTAATGAAGGAGCCTCAACTGCTTCACTGGGCAAGGAATTCCATAGATTCACAACCCTTTGGGTGAAGAAGTTCCTCCTAAACTCAGTCCTAAATCTACTTCCCCTTATTTTGAGGCTATGTCCCCTAGTTCTGCTTTCACCCGCCAGTGGAAACAACCTGCCCGCATCTATCCTATCTATTCCCTTCATAATTTTAAATGTTTCTATACGATCCCCCCCCCACATCCTTCTAAATTCCAACGAGTACAGTCCCAGTCTACTCAACCTCTCCTCATAATCCAACCCCTTCAGCTCTGGGATTAACCTAGTGAATCTCCTCTGCACACCCTCCAGCGCCAGTACGTCCTTTCTCAGGTAAGGAGACCAAAACTGAACACAATACTCCAGGTGTGGCCTCACTAACACCTTATACAATTGCAGCATAACCTCCCCAGTCTTAAACTCCATCCCTCTAGCAATGAAGGACAAATTTCCATTTGCCTTCTTAATCACCTGTTGCACCTGTAAACCAACTTTTTGCGACTCATGCATGAGCACACCCAGGTCTCTCTGCACAGCAGCATGTTTAATATTTTATCATTTAAATAATAATCCCTTTTGCTGTTATTCCTACCAAAACGAATAACCTCACATTTGTCAACATTGTATTCCATCTGCCAGACCCTAGCCCATTCACTTAACCTATCCAAATCCCTCTGCAGACTTCCAGTATCCTCTGCACTTTTTGCTTTACCACTCATCTTAGTGTCGTCTGCAAACTTGGACACATTGTCCTTGGTCCCCAACTCCAAATCATCTATGTAAATTGTGAACAATTGTGGGCCCAACACTGATCCCTGAGGGACACCACTAGCTGCTGATTGCCAACCAGAGAAACACCCATTAATCCCCACTCTTTGCTTTCTATTAATTAACCAATCCTCTATCCATGCTACTACTTTACCCTTAATGCCATGCATCATCATCTTATGCAGCAACCTTTTGTGTGGCACCTTGTCAAAGGCTTTCTGGAAATTCAGATATACCACATCTATTGGCTCCCCGTTATCTACTGCACTGGTAATTTCCTCAAAAAATTCCACCAAATTAGTCAGGCACGACCTGCCCTTTATGAACCCATGCTGCGTCTGCCCAATGGGACAATTTCTATCCAGATGCCTCGCTATTTCTTCTTTGATGATAGATTCCAGCATCTCCCTACTACCGAAGTTAAGCTCACTGGCCTATAATTTCCTGCTTTCTGCCGACCTCCTTTTTTAAACAGTGGTGTCTCGTTTGCTAATTTCCAATCCGCCGGGACCACCCCAGAGTCTAGTGAATTTTGGTAAATTATCACTAGTGCATTTGCATTTTCCCTAGCCATCTCTTTTAGCACTCTGGGATGCATTCCATCAGAACATAGAACATTACAGCGCAGTACAGGCCCTTCGGCCCTCGATGTTGCGCCGACCTGTGAAACCACTCTAAAGCCCATCTACACTATCCAATGACCATGTGAATGCCCTTAGTGTTGGCGAGTCCACTACTGTTGCAGGCAGGGCATTCCACGCCGTTACTACTCTCTGAGTAAAGAACCTACCTCTGACATCTGTCCTATATCTATCTCCCCTCAATTTAAAGCTATGTCCCCTCGTGCTAGACATCACCATCCGAGGAAAAAGGCTCTCACTGTCCACCCTATCTAATCCTCTGATCATCTTGTATGCCTCAATTAAGTCGCCTCTTAACCTTCTCCTCTCTAACGAAAACAGCCTCAAGTCCCTCAGCCTTCCCTCATATGATCTTCCCTCCATACCAGCCTAGTAAATCTCCTCTGCACCCTTTCCAATGCTTCCACATCCTTCACATAATGTGCCGACCAGAACTGCACGCAACTCCAAATGCGGCCGTACCAGAGTTTTGTACAGCTGCAACATGACCTCATGGCTCCGAAACTCAAACCCTCTACCAATAAAAGCTAACACACCATACGCCGTCTTAACAACCCTCTCAACCTGGGTGGCAACTTTCAGGGATCAATGTACATGGACACCGAGATCTCTCTGCTCATCCACACTACCAAGAATCTTACCATTAGCCCAGTACTCGTTATTCCTCCCAAAATGAATCACCTCACACTTTTCTGCATTAAACTCCATTTGCCACCTCTCAGCCCAGCGCTGCAGCTTATCTCTGTCCCTCTGTAACTTGTAACATCCTTCTGCACTCTCCACAACTCCACCGACTTTAGTGTCATCTGCAAATTTACTCACCCATCCTTCTACGCCCTCCTCCAGGTCATTTATAAAAATGACAAACAGCAGCGGCCCCAAAACAGATCCTTGTGGTACACAATGGTAACTGGACTCCAGTCTGAACATTTCCCATCAACCACCGCCCTTTGTCTTCTTCCAGCTAGCCAATTTCTGATCCAAACTGCTAAATCACCCTAAATCCCATGCCTCCGTATTTTCTGCAATAGCCTACCGTGGGGGACCTTATCAAATGCTTTACTGAAATCCATATACACCACATCAACTGCTTTACCCTCATCCACCTGTTTGGTAAACTTCTCAAAGAACTCAATAAGGTTTGTGAGGCACGACCTACCCTTCACAAAACCGTGTTGACTATCTCTAATCAAATTATTCCTTTCTAGATGATTATACATCCTATCTCTTATAAACCTCTCCAAGACTTTGCCCACAACAGAAGTAAGGCTCACTGGTCTATAGTTACCGGGGTTGTCTCTACTCCCTTTCTTGAACTAGGGGACAACATTTGCTATCCTCCAGTCTTTTGGAACTATTCCTGTAGACAAAGATGACATAAAGATCAAAGCCAAAGGCTCAGCAATCTCCTCCCTAGCTTCCCAGAGAATCCTAGGATAAATCCCATCCGGCCCAGGGGACTTATCTATTTTCACACTTTCCAGAATTGCTAACACCTCCTCCTTATGAACCTCAAGCCCTTCTAGTCTAGTAGCCTGTATCTCAGTATTCTCCTCGACAACATTGTCTTTTTCCTGTGTGAATACAGACGAAAAATATTCATTTAGCACCTCTCCTATCTCCTCGGACCCCACGCACAACTTCCCACTACTGTCCTTGACTGGCCCTACTCTTACCCTAGTCATTCTTTTATTCCTGACATATCGATAGAAAGCTTTAGGGTTATCCTTGATCCTACCTGCCAAAGGCTTCTCATGTCCCCTCCTGGATCTTCTTAGCTCTCTCTTTAGGTCCTTCCTGGCTAATTTGTAACTCTCGAGCGGCCTAACTGAACCTTCACGTCTCATCTTTACATAAGCCTCCTTCTTCCTCTTGACAAGTGCTTCAACTGCTTTAGTAAACCACGGTTCCCTCGCTTGACCACTTCCTCCCCGCCTGACAGGTACATACTTATCAAGGGCACAAAATAGCTGTTCCTTGAAAAAGCTCCACATTTCCATTGTGTCCATCCCCTGCAGTTTTCCTCTCCATCCCATGCATCGTAAGTCTTGCCTCATCACATCATAATTGCCTTTCCCCCAGATATAACTCTTGCCCTGCGGTATATACCTATCCCTTTCCATCACTAAAGTAAACGTAATCGAATTGTGGTCACTATCACCAAAGTGCTCACCTACCTCCAAATCTAACACCTGTCCTGGTTCATTACCCAGTACCAAATCCAATACGGCTTCGCCTCTCATTGGCCTATCTACATACTGTGTCAGGAAGCCCTCCTGCACACATTGGACAAAAACAGACCCATCTAAAGTACTTGAACTATAGCGTTTCCAGTCAATATTTGGAAAGTTAAAATCCCCCATAACAACTACTCTGTTACTTTCGCTCCTATCCAGAATCATCTTTGCAATCCTTTCCTCTACATCTCTGGAACTTTTCGGAGGCCTATCGAAAAGCCCTAACAGGGTGACCTCTCCTTTCCTGTTTCTAACCTCAGCCCATACTACCTCAGTACTCGAGTCCTCATCAAATGTCCTCTCAGCCACCGTAATACTGTCCTTGACTAACAATGCCACCCCTCCCCCTCTTTTACCATCTTCCCTGAGCTTACTGAAATATCTAAACCCCAGAACCTGCAACAACCATTCCTGTCCCTGCTCTATCCATGTCTCCGAAATGGCCACAACATCGAAGTCCCAGGTACCAACCCATGCCGCAAGTTCACCAACCTTATTCTGGATGCTCCTGGCATTGAAATCAGACCAGGGCCAGACTTGTCTACCTTTAGCCCCATTAGCTTGCCCATCACTACCTCCTTAGTGATAACAATCATCTCAAGGTCCTCAGCTGTCATAGCCTCAGTCGCTGGCATGTTATTTGTGTCTTACACTGTGAAGACCGACCCAAAAAACCTGTTCAGTTCCTCAGCCATTTCCTCATCTCCCATTATTAAAACTCCCTTCTCATCCTCTAAAAAAGGACCAATATTTACCTTAGCCACTCTTTTTTGTCTTATATATTTGTAGAAACTTTTACTGTCTGTTTTTATATTCTGAGCAAGTTTACTCTCATACTCTATCATACTCTTCATTATAGCTTTTTCAGTAGCTTTCTGTTGCCCCCTAAAGATTTCCCAGTCCTCTAATCTCCCAGCAATCTTTGCCACCTTATATGCTTTTTCCTTCAATTTTATACTCTCCCTTATTTCCTTAGATGTCCACGGTCGATTTTCCCTCTTTCTACCGTCCTTCCTTTTTGTTGGTATAAACCTTTGCTGAGCACTGTGAAAAATCGCTTGGAAGGTTCTCCACTGTTCCTCAACTGTTTCGCCATAAAGTCTTAGCTCCCAGTCTACCTTAGCTTTTCTCATCCCATTGTAATCTCCTTTCTTTAAACACAAAACACTAGTATTTGATTTCACCCTCTCACCCTCCATCTGTATTTTAAATTCCACCATATTTTAATCGCTCCTTCCGAGAGGATCCTTAACTATGAGATCATTAATCAATCCTGTCGCATTACACAGGACAAGATCTAGGACCGTTTGTTCCCTCGTAGGTTCCATTACATACTGTTCTAGGAAACTATCGCGGATACATTCTATAAACTCCTCCTCAAGGCTGCCTTGACCGACCTGGTTAAACCAATCGACATGTAGATTAAAATCCCCCATGATAACTGCTGTACCATTTCTACATGCACCAGTTATTTCTTTGTTTTTTGCCTGCCCCACCATAATGTTACTATTTGGAGGCCTATAGACTACTCCTATCAGTGACTTTTTCGCCTTACTATTCCGGATTTCCACCCAAATGGATTCAACCTTATCCTTCATAGCACCGATGTCATCCCTTACTATTGCCCGGATGTCATCCTTAAATAACAGAGCTACACCACCTCCCTTACCATCCACTCTGTCCTTCCGAATAGTTTGATACCCTCGGATATTTAACTCCCAGTCGTGACCATCCTTTAACCATGTTTCAGTAATGGCCACTAAATCATAGTCAGTCACGATGATTTGTGCCATCAACTCATTTACCTTATTCCGAATACTATGAGCATTCAGGTAAAGTACACTTATGTTGGCTTTTGAATACCTCTGTTTTGAATCGTAGCACCTCGATCAGTAACCTCTCCAAAGTGATATTTCCTCAACTTTTCTCCAAATTTTCCTTGTCGTTGACCCCATATCTTCATGTAACAACCTGCCGCATCGCTTACCATTAATGTCTTTACTTCCCGTTTGATTCCTTTTAGTATTGCTGGGCCTATTCACTAAGCTCCCCTCAGTCACTGTACCTTGCACTGTCGCCCTTTTTGAATTTTGACCATGGCTCCTCTGCCTTACACTTTCCCCCTTACTGCCTATTGTTTCTGTCCCTGTTTTACTACCTTCCGACTTCCTGTATTGGTTACCATCCCCCTGCCTCATTAGTTTAAACCCTCCCCAACAGCTCTAGCAAACCCCCCCCCCCCCCCCCCCCCCCCGGACATCGGTTCCAGTCCTGCCCAGGTGCAGACTGTCCGGTTTGTACTGGTCCCACCTCCCCCAGAACCGGTTCCAATGCCCCAAGAATTTGAATCCCTCCCTCTTGCACCATCTCTCGAGCCACGTTATCATCCTATCTATCCTGACATTCCTACTCTGACTAGCTCGTGGCACAGGTAGCAATCCTGTGATTACTACTTTGAGGTCTTCCTTTTTAACTCCTAACTCCCTGAATTCAGCTTGTAGGACCTTGTCCCATTTTTTCGACTATTTCAAGGAAAATTGAACGTCAGCAGTAATTGGGTGGGTGGGGGAGGAAAACAGGAGGCATAGATTTGTGAGGGTAAGTCTTGCCTCACAAGTTTGATTGTATTCTTTGAGGAGGTAACTAAGCATATAGATGAAGGTAGAGCAGTTGATGTCATATACATGGATTTTAGTAAGGCGTTTGATAAGGTGCCCCATGGTCGGCTCATGCAGAAAGTAAGGGTTGTGAATCTGTGGAATTCCCTGCCCAGTGAAGCAGTTGAGGCTCCTTCATTAAATGTTTTTAAGGTAAAGATAGATAGTTTTTGAAGTATAAAGGAATAAAGGGTTGTGGTGTTCAGGCGGGAAAGTGGAGCTGAGTCCACAAAAGATCAGCCATGATCTCATTGAATGGCGGAGCAGGCTCGAAGGGCCAGATGGCCTACTCCTGCTCCTAGTTGTTATGTTCGTATTCAATGTCTCTATATCTTTTCAGAATGTGGAAACCAGAACGTTGCAAAGTGTGGTCGAACCAAGTTGTCATCTAATCTCTGCAGTGCAGAAGGACGTCATTCAACCTATTGAGTCTGCACCGACCCTCTGAAATGGCACCGTACCCAGGCCCACTCCCCTGCACCAGTAACCCCACCTAACCTTTTGGATTCTGGGGGGAATTTATCATGGCCAATCCACCTAACCTGCACATCTTTGGACTGTGGGAGGAAACCAGAGCACCCGGAGGAAATCCATGCAGACACGGGGAGAACGTGCAGACTCCGCACAGACAGTCACCGAAGGCCGGAACTGAACCCGGGACCCTGGTGCTGTGAAACAGCAGTGCTAACCACTGTGCCACCATGCAGTGTTGAGGCAGATTCAATTATGGATTTCAAAAGAATAATTTTTTATTCTTGAGGAGAATGTGGGCGTCGCTTGTTAGGTCAGCATTTATTGCCCATCCCCAAATGCCCCCGAGAAGGTGGTGGTGAGCTGCCTTTTTGAACCGCTGCAGTCCCTGGGGTGTAGGTACACCCACAGTGCTGTTAGGGCGAGAGTTCCAGGATGTTGCCCCAGTGACAGTGAAGGAACGGCCGATATATTTACAAGTCAGGATGGTGAGTGACTTGGAGGGAAACCTCCAGCTGGTGGAATTCCCGGGTATCTGCTGCCCTTGTCCTTCTAGATGGTAGTGGTTTTGGAAGGTGCTGTCGCTGGAGTTTTGGCGAGTTGCTGCAGTGCACCTTGCAGTAAAAGTGAAAGGTAAAGTTGACATCGTCTCCATAGGCTACTTTCCCCTTTAAGGGGGAGAACTGACTGGTGGTGGTTTAACCCGAGGATCACCACACCTCAGGCAAAGGGCGAGGTTGAGAAGGCGGGTCCTTCGTGAATAACCTCAGCCGGTACGGGAATTGATCCCACGCTGTAGGCCTCGCTCTACATCACAAACCAGCGGTCAAGCCAACTGAGCTAAACCGGGCCCCCCTCTTGTGGGTGGTACATATGGCTGCCACTGCTCCTCGGTAATGGATGGGCGCTAATCAAACTGGTTTCTTTGTCCTGGATGGTGTTGAGCTCTTTTATTATTAAGTTCACGGATGACACCAAGGTTGGTGGAGTGGCAGATAGTGTTGAGGATTGTCAGAGGATACAGCAGGACACAGATAGGTTGGAGACTGGGCAGAGAAATGGCAAATGGAGTTTAATCCAGACAAATGTGAGGTAATGTATTTTGGTAGGCCTAACATAGAGGGGAAATATACCGTAAATGGCAAAACTCTGAAGATTATAGAAAGTCAGAGAGATCTGGGTGTGCAGGTCCACAGATCTTTGAAGGTGGCAACACAAGTGGACAAGGTAGTCAAGAAAGCAGACGGAATGCTTGCCTTCATTGGACGGGGCATCGAGTATAAAAACTTCCAAGTCATGCCACAGTTGTGTAGAACCTTGGTACGGCCGCATTTGGAATATTGCCCACAATTCTGGTCGCCACACTACCAGAAGGAGGTGGCGGCTTTGGAGAGGGTGCAGAGGAGGTTTACCAGGATGTTGCCTGGTCTGGAGGGTGTTAGCTATGCGGAGAAACTGAATAGACTCGGTCTGTTTTCATTAGAACGACGGAGGTTGAGGGGGTGACCTGACAGAGGTCTACAAGATTGAGGGGCATGGATAGAGTGAATGGACAGTCTCTCTTTCCCAGGGTGGAGGGGTCAGTCACCAGGGGGCAGAGGTTTAAGGTCCATGAAGCAAAGTTTAGAGGAGATGTGCGAGGCAGGGTTTTTACACAGAGGGTGGTGAGTGCCTGGAACGCGCTGCCAGGTGAGATTGTGGAAGTAGAGACATTAACGGCGTTCAAAAGGCATCTTGACAAATACATGGATAGGATGGGTATAGAGGGATACGGCACAAGGAAGGGTTGAGGGTTTTGGCAAAGGTTGGTATCATGACCAGTGCAGGCTTGGAGGCCGAAGGGCCTGTTCCTGTGCTGTATTGTTCTTTGTTCTTGTGTTATTTGAGCTGCACTCATCCAGGCAAGTGGAGAGTATTCCATCCCATTCCTGACTTGTGCCTTAGTGGAGTCAGGAGGCGAGTTATGTAGGCTACTTGGTGGACTACAGAGGAAAGACAGGAGAGTGGGGCTGAGAAGCTTTTAGATGGCTCTCAGTACCTATTGCTGTGCTTTTACCATTCAGTGATTCTATGGGTGGATACGGGCGGCCTCTGTGATGGTGAAGATATGTGGTCAGAAGCTCCTCTCAGGATAAAATATTACATCACGATGCAAAGAGTTGATGAAAGGTCAGCTTTGAGCATTAATTCAGTTTTCCTCTCCACAGATGCTGCCAGTGTTACCAAGTATTGCCAGCATTTTCTGTGTTTACTTCAGATTTTCAGCATCTGCAGTATTTTATTTGTGTGTGACAAACAGTTCAGTTTAGCCTCAGACAGTAGCCAGGAGGGCTGGAGTCTGTATGTAGGGAACGGAGTTTGGAGTCGGGCCCAAACAGGTCTTTATAATATTGATTGCAGGAAATCTCTGTCCGTTCAATACCGGATGTTGGGCAGGCAGTCTGATAATTTAGCAACGAGGGAGGAGTTGAGAGAAGTGGTGCTGAGATTCTTTGTTGTCCTTGCGTGGTGTGGTCTACATGTGACTGCTGACCCAAAGCAATGTGGTTAACTTGTAAATGCCCTCTGACACGGTAGCACAGTGGTTAGGACTGTTGCTTCACAGCTCCAGGGTCCCAGGTTCGATTCCCGGTTTGGGTCACTGTCTGTGCGGAGTCTGCACGTTCTCCCCGTGTGTGTGTGGGTTTCCTCCGGGTGCTCCGGTTTCCTCCCACAGTCCAAACATGTGCTGTTAGGTAATTTGGACATTCTGAATTCTCCCTCTGTGACCCGAACAAATGCCGGAGTGTGGCGACTAGGGGCTTTTCACAGTAACTTCATTGCAATGTTAATGTAAGCCTACTTGTAACAATAATAAAGATTATTATTAAATGGCTGACCAAGCCACTCAGTTATATCGAACCGCTACAAAGTCAAAAAGGAGTGAAACCAGGCAGAGAACCCGGCATTGACCTAAGGTTCGGAAATAACGACACATCCAGCCTTGTTGATCCTGCATAAATCCTCCGTACTAACATCAGGCACACCATCCACCACTGACACACAGTGGGTGTACTGTGTACCATTTACAAGTAGCACTGCAGCAACTTCCCAAACCTCTTTTGACAGCATCTGCCAAACTCTAGTCTCTGCTGCCTTTGCCCTTCTACATGGTAGTGGTCTTGAGTTTTGTAGTTTGTGTTTAACTACCTTGTCTTGTATTTGTCTGATGATTCCTCCCCCTCCCTCTCACCACCTTAAAGAACACACTTTCTGCGCCATACGGACCAGCTCCGAGGTCCACTTTGGTCTTCACCTGTTTGGCAATGGGCTGAGGTTTGCACTGCAGGCCTTCAATGTTGGTTTGAACCAACAAGCTAATCTGAAAGTGATAGGATGTCTACATTTGATACCATTAATAATATAGTACATTTTCTCCACAAGTGCTGCCACATGTTTGGGTTAGCACGGTAGCACAAGTGGCTTCACAGCACCAGGGTCCCAGGTTCGATTCCCGGCTTGGGTCACTGTCTGTGCAGAGTCTGCACGTTCTCCCCGTGTCTGCGTGGGTTCCTCCGGGTGCTCCGGTTTCCTCCCACAGTTCAAAGACGTGCAGGTTAGTTGGATTGGCCATGATAAATTGACCTTAGTGACCAAAAAAGTTATTGGGTTACGGGGATAGGGTGGCGGTGAGGGCTTAAGTGGGTCGGTGCAGACTCGATGGGCCGAATGGCCTCCTTCCGTACTGTATGTTCTATGTAAGTGTAATTGTTGTACCTGCCAAGGCGACATGCTGTGTAGACAGAGCCTTCTTCACTACCCACAACAAAGTTATTGATGTCTCCCAGCGGGAAGGACATGGAGGTTACAGCAACTGCTTTTGATTGCTTGTGTACCAGTTCAATACTGTCCTGCAAAACAAAAATCCCCAATAACAACTGATTTCACAATGTGCATTACCCGGTATCTCTCAGAGGACAGAGCTGACACATAACACAGTACTAAACTCTCGTGCTATAGAAGAGATACAACTTTCTAAAGCTCTGCATTGACAAGACCAAACGTGCGGCTCCAAACAACCAGGATCAGCTACTTTCATCGCTGTAATATTACCCATTTTAATTTGTCTCGCTGTTACAACTTCCAAAAGCTTCATCCAATCTTTGCCTCTTCAAGGATCAACTTCTTCGATACTCATCAATTTATCAAGCTCCATGCGACACAAACTCTAACTTTCCCAGAGCTCCAGCAACCACATCCTCCCTGTTCGAATTAACCTCTACTCACACAACCAAGTTCAAAAATCTTCATTTTGGATTATAAATCCTTTTCCTGGCCCTTCTCCATTCACCTTTGAAACTCTTCTTTCCTAACATTTCCGTGTGTACCATCAGTTCACCTGGCTCTATTAAGCAGGCCCCACTTAAGTAATGTACCCCACCCGATCCTTGGCACAGCCTTCAAAGCTGCCGTCTAAAATTCCTCACCCTTGATTATCGGGCATGGTAGCACAGTGGTTAGCACTGTGGCTTCACATCGCCAGGGTCCCAGGTTCGATTCCCCGCTGGGTCACTGTGCGGAGTCTGTACGTTCTCCCCGTGTCTGCGTGGGTTTCCTCCGGGTGCTCCGGTTTCCTCCCACAAGTCCTGAAAGACGTGCTGTTAGGTGAATTGAACATTTTCAATTCTCCCTCTGTGACCCGAACAGGTGCCGGAATGTGGCGACTAGGGGCTTTTCACAGTAACTTCATTACAGTGTTAATGTAAGCCTACTTGTGACAATAATAAAGATTATCATTCATCTCTCCAAACTTCAATAGATTCTTTCAACTCACTCCTTCAACCACACCAGCAGTAATCTCGAATAATCCCCTCCTCCTTAAAGGCAAGCGCTTTTTGAAACATAATGTTAATGCTCCTTCTGGAGGCCAAGCATGGGAACAAAAAATATCCGTTCCTCCAATTGTGCTCCTTACCTGTGGCTGAGAGAGCATGTCCAGGCTCCAGGTACACAGTTTTCCATCAGTAGAAACACTGACTAGGTTATGGGCATTTTGAGTTCCAACAACATTCACACAGTACACAGGGTGCTGTAATACAGAGAATAAGTCATATTGGGCTCGCAGTACAAAGTTCTGGAAAATCTCTTTCACATGCTCATTTTAAGTGCATTTACAAAATGCTGGCAACCGTTATGTCCATCCAATTAATATATTGGATCTATGTGATATGATGAAAGATTTGGATTCAAATATTATTCTCACTGTGTGGGCTGCAGCAGATAGTGGAGTCCGCTGGACTGGTGTCTTCTTATTACTGCGGTTATCCCAAAGGACAATCTGACCAGAATATGTTCCACCCACCATGAGATTTGGGTGAAACTGTGCAAAGCAGGCAGACATGACTTTTGACTGGAAAAGATAACAATTAAATACAATTACATTTTCTCATAACTAAAAATCAAAATAAAAAAAGACTAGCTGCTTTCATTAATATTAACTTTGGTAGCAAAAATAGGCAGGCAGATTATTATTTGGATGGGTGTAAATTGAGAGAGGTGGATACTCAGCGAGACCTTGGTGTCTTCATGCATCAGTCGCTGAAAGTAAGTGTACAGGTACAGGAGGCGGTAAAGAAGGCAAATGGTATGTTTGGCCTTCATAGCGAGAGGATTTGAGTACAGGAATAGCGATGCTTTACTGTAATTGTATCGGGCATTGATGAGGCCACACCTGGAGTATTGTGGGCAGTTTTGGTGTCCTTATCTGCGGAAGGATGTTGTTGCTATGGAGGGAGAGCAGCGAAGGTTTACCAGGCAGATTCCTGGGAGGGCGGGACTGTCATATGAGGAGAGACTAAATCGGTTAGGATTATATTCATTGGAGTTCAGAAGAGTGAGAGGGGATCTCATAGAAACTCACAAAATTCTAACAGGGTTAGATAGGGTAGATTCAGGAAGAATGTTCCCGATGGCGGGGGAGTCCAGAACTCGGGGTCATTTTAGGACTGAGATGAGGAGAAATGTTTTCACCCAGAGAGTGGTGAGTCTGTGGAATTCACTACCACAGAAAGTAGTCGAGGCCAAACGTGTAATTTCAAGAAGGAATTAGGTATAGCTTTTGGGGCTAAAGGTATCAAAGGATATGGGGGGAAGGCGGGATCAGGGTATTGAACATGATGATCAGCTATGACCATACTGAATGGCGGAGCAGACTCGAAGGGCCAAATGGCTTCCTCCTGATTCTATTTTCCATGTTTCCATGTATTAATGTTCCATCTTTGAACTCCATTTTTAAACTATAAACATCTAGCAGGTCGATCTGCTCTAAAGCGGGTATAAAAGATCCCATGGCACTCTTTGAAGAGAAGGTGAGTTCTCCCTGGTGTCTTGTGCAATGTTTATCCCTCAACCATCATTACAAAAAAAGATTTCGATTTAGATTTAGAACAGTACAGCACAGAACAGGCCCTTCGGCCCTCGATGTTGTGCCGAGCCATGATCACCCTACTCAAACCCACGTATCCACCCTATACCCGCAACCCAACAACCCCCCCCCCTTAACCTTACTTTTTTTATTAGGACACTACGGGCAATTTAGCATGGCCAATCCACCTAACCCGCACATCTTTGGACTCTGGGAGGAAACCGGAGCACCCGGAGGAAACCCACGCACACAGGGGGAGGACGTGCAGACTCCATATTATCAGTGACCCAAGCCGGGAATCGAACCTGGGACCCTGGAGCTGTGAGGCAACAGTGCTAGCTACTGTGCAGAGGAACAGATTTGCGTGTAGTTTTCTTTTCGAAAACATTTTATTGAGGCATTTATAATTTTGACATTTCAACATATTAACATTCTAAGTAACAGAGCAGTCCAACACACGCAAAAAGCCCACAGCAACACACCCAGCTTCCCTCCGTCCTAACTCCTAGTTACCGATACCTTAGATTCTCCGCCCCCATTCATCACTGCCATGCCTCCCCCCCTCCCCCGCTGACGGTCAGTTTTCCCTAAAGAAGTTGATGAACGGCTGCCACCTCCGAGCGAACCCCTTGAGGTGACCTTAATCTTCTCCAGCCCGAGAAGCCCTGCCATGTCACTGACCCACACCCCTGACTTTGGAGGCTCCGAGTCCCTTCATACCTGTAAAATCTGTCTCCAGGCCACCAGGGAGGCAAAGGCCAAAACGTCGGCCTCTCTCCTCCTCTGGGCTCCCGGATCTTCCGACACTCCAATTATTGCCACCTCTGGTCTCAGAGTCACCCTCCCTTCCAGGGCTTCTGATATGACATCCGAGAATCCCTGCCAAAATCCTCTCAGCCTCGGACACGCTCAAAACATAAGGAGATGATTCGCCGGACTACCCCCACAGCGTCCGCACCGGTCCTCCACCTCCTCAAAAACCTACATGGGATAGCTTGATCTTGGTTTTGAACAAGGCTCGGCACAACATCGAGGGCCGAAGGGCCTGTTCTGTGCTGTACTGTTCTATGGGCAGCAGGGTAGCATGGTGGTTAGCATCAATGCTTCACAGCTCCAGGGTCCCAGGTTCGATTCCCGGCTGGGTCACTGTCTGTGCGGAGTCTGCACGTCCTCCCAGTGTGTGCGTGGGTTTCCTCCGGGTGCTCCGGTTTCCTCCCACAGTCCAAAGATGTGCGGGTTAGGTGGATTGGCCATGCTAAATTGCCCGTAGTGTCCTTAATAAGTAAGGTTGGGCAGGGGGGGTTGTTGGGTTACGGGTATAGGGTGGATACGTGGGTTTGAGTAGGGCTATCATTGCTCGGCACAACATTGAGGGCCGAAGGGCCTGTTCTGTGCTGTACTGTTCTATGTTCATCCGGGCCACAGTCATATCAGCCCTGTGGACCACCTTGAACTGGATCAGGCCAAGCCTGGCACACGACGAGGATGAATTGACTCTTTTCAGGGCCTTCTCTCAGCCCGGCTTCCAACTCCCCTCCCAACTCGTCCTCCCACTTTGTTTTCACCTCCCCGATTGAGACCCCTCCCCACTCCATCAATTCCTTATATATTTCCGAGACCCTCCCCCCACTTTGCCAACCCGTTTTAGACATCACCTTATCCTGTAGTCCCCTTAGTGGGAGGCGAGGAAAGCTTGGAACCTGCCTCCGGACAAAGTTCCGTACCTGCAGGTACTGAAATCCGATCCCACCCACAACTCAAACTCCTCCTCTAGCTCTTCCAGGCTCAAGAACCCCTCCTCCATGAAGAGATCTCCAAACCTCTGCCTGCTGCCACCTCCGAAAGCCCCCGTCCAGCCCTCCCGGTAATGGTTAGAAATTGGTGACCAATCTCATGTGCTGTTTCCATTGCCCCCACACCCTCAGGGTCGCCACTACCACTGGGCTTGTGGAGTACCGAGCCGGCGAGAACGGCAGAGGTGCCGTTAACAGAGACTCCAGACTCGTGCCCTTACAAGGTGCCGCCTCCACTCGCTCCCACACCGACCCCATCCCCATTACCCACTTCCTAAGCATTGAAATATTAGCTGCCCAGTAGTAGTTAATAAAGTTTGGAAGGGCCAAGCCTCCCTCCCCGCGCCTCAAGAAGAACCTTCTGCACCCGTGGGGCTTTCCCAGCCCATACCTGAGATTGTTGGCTTTCCTAAACAATGCTTTGGGGATAAAGATTGGGAGACACTGAAACAAAAGCAACAATCTCGGGAGGACTGTCATTTTCACAGTCTGTACCCTCCCTGCCAATGACAGTGGGAGCACGTCTCACCTGTGGAAGTCCCCTTTCATTTGCTCCATCAACCTGCCCAAATTTAGTTTGTGGAGCTGCCCCCCAGTCCCTTGCCACCTGAATCCCCAGATACCTGAAACTCCTTCCCACCACTTTGAACGGCATCTCCCTCAGTCTCCTCTCCTGCCCCCTTGCCTGGATCGCGAATATCTCGCTCTTGGTCATGTTTAGTTTGTAACTGGAGAACCGTCCAAATTCCTCCAGTATCCCCATAATTCCTGCAATCCCCGCCCCAACGGGTCTGTTATATACAGGAGCAAATCTTCCGCATCGAGCGAGACCGCATGCTCCACCCCCCCCCTCACTATCCCCCGCCAAATGGTCGATGTCCTCAGTGCCATTGCCAAAGGCTCTACGGCCAGGACAAACAGCAGTGGGGAGAGTGGACACCCCTGCCTTGTCCCCACACAGAATAAAATACTCCGACCGGACCCGGTTGGTCGTTACATTCGCCACCGGTGCCTGATCAAGCAACCGGACCCAATCCACGAAACCCTGTCTAAACCCAAGCCTTCCCAGGACCTCCACAGATACCTCCATTCCACTCGATCAAAGGCCTTCTCTGCATCCATGGCCACCACCATCTCGACCTCGCGCACCTCCACAGGCATCATGATTGCATTTAGGAGCCGTTTAATATTGGACGTCAGGTGTCGTCCCTTCAGGAACTTCCACTTGTGACCATGGAGTGATTGGTCACATAAAGGGGTGTTCCTGTTCAAAGTCACAGAAAAGGGCTCTTTTTACCCAGATCCGGGTGGAATTTTGATGAAAAGGCGCAGGTGAATGTTAGAGGAGTAGTTTACCTCTGGAATGGTACGTCTTCTGATCACCGGACCCGGCAGAAAACAGTGAGAGATTTGGCTGGTAAGTTGAAACAGTCTTGTGCTTCACAGACAGTCTCTTCCAGCATGTAGGCGGGGGAGGGGCAAGCTGTAAGGCCACAGATACAGGAACTGCTGACTTTTATCAAGGAGGAATTCCATAAACAGAGGAACGAAAGGCATGAGGATCATGCAAAGGCCATTAAGAAGCTGTGGCACGCCTGGAGAGTACTTTGGGGCGGATGGAGATGTGTTTGGAGGTGCAGGGGTCACAGATTCGGGAGATTGAAAGAGTGATCTCGGACCACAGCGATCATGTGGTGGCTCTGGAGGTGGAGGTGGGGCTCCGAGGAGACCTTCGTAAAACGCTGAGGGCAAAGGTGGAGGAGCAGGAGAATGCCTCGCGAAGGCATAACCTGTGGACTCCTGCCTGAAGGAGTGGAAGGTGTGAGTGCCACGAGGTACATCTCGAGGATGTTGGAGGGACTGGTGGCAGAAGGGGTGTTAGATAAGGCCCCTGAAGTGGACTGAGCGCATCGGACTCGGAGGCAAAAGCCTAGAGCTGTGGTAAAAGAGAAAAATCTACGCTGGGCCAGGGAGAAGCGTAGCTGCGGCTGGGAGGGAAATATCAGGACATCGGAACTGAGTTGACAAAACAGCGGGCAGGTTTCAACAAGGCCGAGGCGGTGCTGTACCGGCAGCAGATCAGGTTTGGGGTGCTCTACCCGCCGAAATTATGGGTGACGTTTGGAGGCCGGGAGTATTATTTCAAGACCCCAGAAGCTGCCGAAGACTTCATTAAGGAGCATAAACTGGGGGAGAACTGAGCGGACAATGCTTGGGAACTGGGGTGCTGGCACATTGTAATGGTCGGGAGCATGTTTGAAGTGGGTGTAGGGATTGGGGGATTTTCGCCTTTTTTGTGTGTGTGTGTGTGTGTGTGTGTGTGTGTGTGTGGGGGGGGGGGGGGGTTCTGTTCAATGTTGAGATTGTAAGGAGTTGTAGGGGTGAAAGGTTTGTGGGGATGGATGTTCCCATCCCCCCTCCTATTTTATGGGACTGTTTGTGTTTAACATCCGTTTGCTTTTGGAGAAAGCTACCTGGGGTTCAGGTAGCAAGGACGTTCTGCGACACGGCAGGGGGTGAGAGATGGCATGGTGAAGGGCGAAGAAAGAAGCCATCTGGGATGGGCGAGATACAGAGTGGAATTAAAGGGGCAGGAGTTAAGTGCGGAAGATGACGGACGGTAGAGGGGATTGGAGGCGCAAGCCTCCGGTAAGGTTGGTAACGTAGAGCGTCCGGGGACTGAATGGACCGGTTAAAAGGTCGCGGGTGTTCGCGCACCTCAGGAGCTTGAAAGCGGGGGTTGTCTTTTTGCAGGAGACACACCTCCATGTGAAGGACCAGGTTAGGTTAAGGAAGGAGTGGGTCGGGCAGGTTTTTCACTCGAGGTTTGATTTGAAATCGAGGGGTGTGGCGATTTTAATGAGCAAAAAAATGGGATTCGTGAGTGTGAAGGAGGTGAGGGATCGAGGTGGGAGATATGTGATTGTGAGTGGGGTATTGGAAGGGGCACCGGTAGTGTTGGTAAATGTACGTGCCTCAAATTGGGATGATGTGGGACCTACTAGGGAACAAGCGGTCCTAGATCTTGTCCTGTGTAATGAGACAGGATTGATTCATGATCTCATAGTTAGGGATCCTCTCGGAAGGAGCGATCACAATATGGTGGAATTTAAAATACAGATGGAGGGTGAGAAAGTAAAATCAAATACTAGTGTTTTGTGTTTAAACAAAGGAGATTACAAGGGGATGAGAGAAGAACTAGCTAAGGTAGACTGGGAGCAAAGACTTTATGGTGGAACAGTTGAGGAGCAGTGGAGAACCTTCCAAGTGATTTTTTTCACAGTGCTCAGCAAAGGTTTATACCAACAAAAAGGAAGGACGGAAGAAAGAGGGAAAATCGACCGTGGATATCTAAGGAAATAAGGGAGAGTATCAAATTGAAGGAAAAAGCATATAAAGTGGCAAAGATTGCTGGGAGATTAGAGGACTGGGAAATCTTTAGGGAGCAACAGAAAGCTACTAAAAAAGCTATAAAGAAGAGTAAGATAGAGTATGAGAGTAAACTTGCTCAGAGTATAAAAACAGACAGTAAAAGTTTTTACAAATATATAAGACAAAAAAGAGTGGCTAAGGTAAATATTGGTCCTTTAGAGGATGAGAAGGGAGTTTTAATAATGGGAGATGAGGAAATGACTGAGGAACTGAACAGGTTTTTTGGGTCGGTCTTCACAGTGGAAGACACAAATAACATGCCAGCGACTGATAGAAATGAGGCTATGATAGGTGAGGACCTTGAGAGGATTGTTATCACTAAGGAGGGAGTGATGGGCAAGCTAATGGGGCTAAAGGTAGACAAGTCTCCTGGCCCTGATGGAATGCATCCCAGAGTGCTAAAAGAGATGGCTAGGGAAATTGCAGATGCACTAGTGATAATTTACCGAAATTCACTAAACTCTAGGGTGGTCCCGGTGGATTGGAAATTAGCAAACATGACGCCACTGTTTAAAAAAGGAGGTAGGCAGAAAGCAGGAAATTATAGGCCAGTGAGCTTAACTTCGGTAGTAGGGAAGATGCTGGAATCTATCATCAAGGAAGAAATAGCGAGGCATCTGGATAGAAATTGTCCCATTGGGCAGACGCAGCATGGGTTCGTAAAGGGCAGGTCGTGCCTAACTAATTTAGTGGAATTTTTTGAGGACATTACCAGTGCAGTAGCTAATGGGGAGCCGATGGATGTGGTATATCTGGATTTCCAGAAAGCCTTTGACAAGGTGCCACACAAAAGGTTGCTGCATAAGATAAAGATGCATGGCATTAAGGGTAAAGTAGTAGCATGGATAGAGGATTGGTTAATTAATAGAAAGCAAAGAGTTGGGATAAATGGGTGTTTCTCTGGTTGGCAATCAGTAGCTAGTGGTGTCCCTCAGGGATCCGTGTTGGGCCCACAATTGTTCACAATTTACATTGATGATTTGGAGTTGGGGACCAAGGGCAATGTGTCCAAGTTTGCAGATGACACTAAGATGAGTGGTAAAGCGGAAAGTGCAGAGGATACTGGAAGTTTGCAGAGGGAATTGGATAGGTTAAGTGAATGGGCTCGGGTCTGGCAGATGGAATACAATGTTGACAAATATGAGGTTATCCATTTTGGTAGGATTAACACCAAACGGGATTATTATTTAAATGATAAAATATTAAAACATGCTGCTGTGCAGAGAGACCTGGGTGTGCTGGTGCATGAGTCACAGGTGCAACAGGTGATTAAGAAGGCAAATGGTATTTTGTCCTTCATTGCTAGAGGGATGGAGTTTAAGACTAGGGAGGTTATGCTGCAATTGTATAAGGTGTTAGTGAGGCCACACCTGGAGTATTGTGTTCAGTTTTGGTCTCCTTACCTGAGAAAGGACATACTGGCACTGGAGGGTGTGCAGAGGAGATTCACTAGGTTAATCCCAGAGCTGAAGGGGTTGGATTACGAGGAGAGGTTGAGTAGACTGGGACTGTACTCGTTGGAATTTAGAAGGATGAGGGGAGATCTTATAGAAACATATAAAATTATGAAGGGAATAGATAGGATAGATGTGGGCAGGTTGTTTCCACTGGCGGGTGAAAGCAGAACTAGGGGGCATAGCCTCAAAATAAGGGGAAGTAGATTTAGGACTGAGTTTAGGAGGAACATCTTCACCCAAAGGGTTGTGAATCTATGGAATTCCTTGCCCAGTGAAGCAGTTGAGGCTCCTTCATTAAATGTTTTTAAGGTAAAGATAGATAGTTTTTTGAAGAATAAAGGGATTAAGGGTTATGGTGTTTGGGCCGGAAAGTGGAGCTGAGTCCACAAAAGATCAGCCATGATCTCATTGAATGGCGGAGCAGGCTCGAGGGGCCAGATGGCCGATTCCTGCTCCTAGTTCTTATGTTCTTATGATGGGGGTGCTGGCAGCAATCCCAGATTTGGCCATGTACCAGTTGATCATGGGAGGAGGGTGGATAGATCTAGCCCCAGGTCGATGGGTAGGGTACGAACGGCAAAGGTGCTGGGGGGTTTATGGAGAGGATGGGTACGGTGGCTCCTTGGCGCTTTCAGAACCCAGGGGGAAGGGAGTATTCCTTCTTTTCACACGTCTGTGAGGTGTATTCAAAGATTGATTACTTTGTAGTGAGTCGGGAGATTTTGGTTGGGGTGAAGGGGGCAGTGTATGCGGGGATCGTTATCCCGGATGATGCGCCCCACTGGCTGGAGATTCGGTTCAGAGCGGGATGAGAGCAGAGGAGATTTGAGGGTTGTTGGCGGATAGAGGTTTTTGTGATAAGGTGCGGTTGGCGATTAGGGATTATGTGGAGTTCAATCAGAATGGGGAGGTGTCGGCGGGCATTTTTTGGGAAGCACTGAAGGCAGTGGCCCGGGGAGAAATTATCTCATTTACGGTTTGTGTGAATAAGGAAAGGAGGGTGGAACATGACCGTCTAGAGAGCGAGATAGTGGAGGTGGACAGGGAATATTCGAGGGTGCCCACCGTGGAGGGATTGGCGAGGAGGAAAAAGTTGCAGGGGCAATTTGACAGACTGACAATGGGGAGGGCGGTAGGGCAACTGGGTAGGGCAAGAGGGGTGCAATCCGAGTATGGAGAGAAGGTGAGCCGCATGCTGGTGCACCAGCTGCGGAGGCAGGCTGCGTCCAGGGAAATATTGAAGATCCGGACTGGGGCTGGGGATGTGGTGTCAGAGCCAGGGAAGATAAATGAGGCATTTAGAGAGTATTACCAGGGACTTTATGAGGCAAACCCAGGAGGAGAGGAGGGGGACATGGGGTGGTTTCTGGATGAGCTGGAATTTCCCCAGTTGGAGGAAGCAAAGAGGCAGGCGTTGGAGGAGCCCCTGGGGCTGAGGGAGGTGCTTGATAGTATCAGGGGTATGAAGTCGGGGAAGGCCCCTGGGCCGGATGGGTACCCGGCAGAATTTTATGAGGAATTTGCGGTGGACCTGGCACCACATCTGTTGGGGGCATTTAATGAAGCACTGGAGAAGGGGGAGTTGCTGGAGACGATGAAGCAGGCAGTAATCACACTAATCCCAAAAAAAGGGAAGGATCCGGTGGAATGTGGGTCGTATGGACCCATATTACTATTGAACACGGATGTGAAAGTATTGGCTAAGTTGTTGGCGGGGAGGATGGAGGATTGTGTCCCGGGGTTGGTTGCAGAAGATCAAACAGGCTTCGTGGAGGGCAGACAGCTCACGAGTAATATAAGACGGCTGTTAAATGTGGTGATGAATCCGTCGAGAGCTCTGGTACCCGAGGTGGTAGTGTCCATGGGCGACTTGTTCGAAGCTTTTGGAAGGTTTGGGTTTGGGCCGAGATTTGTGGCGTGGGTGCGGTTGCTGTATGTGGCGCCAAGAGCGAGGGTGAGGACGAATGATATCTCACGAAGCTTTGACTTACACAGGGGTACAAGGCAGGGGTGCCCGCTGCTGTTTGCGTTGGCCATAGAGCCATTGGCGATGGCTCTCAGGGGGTCGGCAGAGTGGCGGGAGATAATGAGGGGACAGAGGGAGCACCGGGTGCCGCTCTATGCCGATGACCTGTTGCTGTATGTTTTGGATCCGTTGGAGAGTATGGGAAGGATTATGGGCCTGTTGGGGAGGTTTGGAGGGTTCTCGGGATACAAGCTGAATGTAGGGAAAAGTGAGGTATTCCTGGTGAATGAGCTGGCACAGCGGGCTAATTTAGGGGGGATGCCATTTACGGTAGCGAGGGATAGGTTTAGGTACTTGGGGATACAGCTAGCGAGGGAATTGACAGGACTTCATAAGTGGAACTTAATGAAGCTGGTGGAGGAGGCCAGGGAGGATCTTAAGAGATGGGATTCACTGTACTGAACTCTGGCAGGGAGGGTCCAAGTGGTGAAAATGAATATTCTGCCAAGGTTCTTGTTTATCTTTCAGGTTTTCCCGATCTTTATACCAAAGGCCTTTTTTCAGAAAGTGGATACAATCATCTCTGACTTTGTATGGGCGGGGAAGGTGCCGAGGGTGGGGAGGACCCTGCTACGGAGGCAGAAGCAGCAGGGGTGGGTTGGCATTGCCAAACCTGCTTCATTATTATTGGGCGGTAAATGTGGACAAGGTGCGGCGGTGGTGGGAAGGAGAAGGGGTAGAGTGAGTTAGGATGGAGGAGGAATCTTGTAAGGGGTCTAGTTTGAGGGCTATGGTGACAGCAGCATTGCCAATGGCTCCGAGTAGGTATTCAGGAAGCCCAGTGGTGCAGTCCATGGTGAAGATATGGAATCAGCTGAGGAGGCATTTTAGGGTAGAAGGGATGTCGATGCTAACGCCGCTGTGCGAGAATCATGGGTTTGAGCCGGGGGGGATGGATAATGTATACAGGAGGTGGAGAGAAGCGGGGCTGGTCAAGGTGAGGGATTTGTATTTGGAGGAAGGGTTTGCCAGTCTGGAGGAGCTAAGGGAGAGGGTAGAGCTGCCGAGGGGTAGTGAGTTCAGGTATCTACAGGTTAGGGACTTTGCACGAAAGGTCTGGAAGGGGTTCCCTAGATTGCCAGGATACACTCTGCTGGATTGACTACGGCTTCCGGATGTGGAAGGGGAGGGATGTATTGGGGATATATATAAGTGGCTGGGGGAGCAGGGAGGCGAGCGGGTGGTGAAGATCAAGGAGAAATGGGAAGCGGAGCTGGGAAGGGAGATCAATTGGGGAGTATGGAGTGAGGCACTGTGAAGGGTAAACAGGACCTCCTCTTGTGCAAGGATGAGCCTGATACAGTTTAAGGTGGAGCACAGGGTGCATATGGCTCAGGCGAGAATGAGTGGGTTCTTTCAGGGGGTAGCAGATGAGTGTGAGAGGTGTGGGCGGGGGCCAGCGAATCATGCACACATGTTGTGAAAAATTGGGAAGATTCTGGGCAGGAGTGTTCGTGGTCTTAGCCAGGATAGTGGAGGAGGAGGTGGACCCGGACCCTTTGGTGGCGATATTTGGGGTTTCAGAGAAGCCGGAGCTCATGGAGAGGAGGAAGGCCGATGTCTCGGCCTTCGTCTCTCTGATTGCACGGCGATGAATTTTGCTGGAGTGGCGGTCGGCATCGCCACCGGGGGTAGCAGCATGGTTGGGTGACCTGTATGACTTCCTGTGGTTAGAGAAGATAAAGTATGAGTTAAGGGGCTCAGCAGGGGAGTTTGAGAAAAGGTGGGGGATGTTTGTGACCGTGTTTGAGGAGCTGTTCGTCACAGGGGGGGTGGGTGCTGGGTGATTGGGGGGGGGGGGGGGGGGGGGGGGGGGTAATAAAAGGAGGAAAATCTGTACAAACTGTATAGTTGATTGTTGGGAAGAATGTTCCCCGGGGTGTTTATTTGCTGTAACCCACTTTGATACAAGTTTGAATAAAATGAGGGAAAAAAAAGGTGTCGTCCCTTCACGAATCCCGTCTGGTCCTCCCCTATTATCTCCGGTACACAATCCCCTATGCGTGTGGCCAGGATCTTTGCCAGCAATTTCGCATCCACATTTGACAGGGAGATTGGCCTTTACAATGCACAGCTCTCCGGATCCTTATCCCGCTTTAAATAAGGGAAATCGGTGCCTCTGATAACGTTGGGGGCAGCACGGTAGCATGGTGGTTAGCACAATTGCTTCACAGCCCCAGGGTCGCAGGTTCGATTCCCGGCTTGGGTCACTGTCTGTGTGGAGTCTGCACATCCTCCCCGTGTGTGCGTGGGTTTCCTCCGGGTGCTCCGGTTTCCTCCCACAGTCCAAAGATGTGCAGGTTAGGTGGATTGGCCATGATAAATTGCCCCTTAGAGTCCAAAATTGCCCTTAGTGTTGGGTGGGGTTACTGGGTTATGGGGATAGGGTGGAGGTGTTGACCTCGGGTAGGGTGCTCTTTCCAAGAGCCGGTGCAGATACGATGGGCCGAATGGCCTCCTTCTGCACTGTAAATTCTATGGTCTATGGTCCCAGCTACTTTGACTCATTAAAAGCTTTTACGAGGAGCAACCCGGAAAACTTTGATAAAACTTAACCGGGTATCCATCGGGTCCCAGGGCCTTACCCGATTGCATCGCCCCCAACCTGTCTAGAACCTCCCCAAGCCCAATTGGGGCTCAGATTTGCAGAGGTTGGTGGCGGCCCAAGGGAACTTAAAGGGGAAGGTCGAGGACCAGAAAAACAGGTCCCAACGACAAAATGTCCGTATCGTGGGCTTACCAGAGGGCATTGAGGGACCCAACGGACTACTTTGCCCAAAAGTTGGGCAACCTGGTCGGGAGAGACAGCTTCCCAAGCCCCCTAGAACTCGACAGGGCACACAGGTCGCTCTGGCCAAAACCCAAAACTGAGGAGCAGCCGAGAGCGATCACCGCGAAGTTGCACCGATACCAGGACCGGGAAAAGTTCAATAGGGCAAAATCGGAGCTCTGCAAAGTAGATGTGAGATTTGGCATGTTGTTCCCGACCAGACTCTGGGTCACGTCCCATGGGAAGGAACACTACTTCGACACCCCGGCAGAGGCTGACGAGTTTGTAAAAGCGAATAATCTGGAGAGGGAAGAAAAGCGGCAGCGATGAAGGAAGCAGGGAAAAAGGACTCAAAACGGAGGACAAAATGGGACCAGGAACTACACTGTGGACTCTGTGCTTGTGTGGGACTGTGCTCGGTTTACAGTTGGGAGGCGGAGAGGGAAGGGAGCGTGGATTGGGGAAGCAGGTGAGGGGGGTGAGTAAGGGGAGACACGCATTCAGAACAGAGACGGGGCTAAACCGACTGCTGGTAAGGAAGGGCTGGGTGGGACAGATGTATCATTCATGCCATGGGATGAGGACTAAGTGGGTAGCAATATAATTAGCAAAAGGACAACGTTTATGGAAACCAAGACAGTTACGGACCCAGGGGGACGGTACGTCATGGTCAGCCCAGGGAGGGGAGCCACAATACTAGCAGGGAGGGCTAGTACGGAAAGATAAGCAGTAAGGGGGGCCATGGTGCACGCTCAAGGGCGAGGGAACGTTTGGCCGTGTGAAGGGGGGGTAACAAGGAGGGGGGAAACTCACAGAACAGACAGGGGGCAGAACAAAATGAACGGGTTGGCAGCAAGACAGACACAGGCCTTGGCAGGAATGGAACACGCTGAGAAACCAAGATGACGCCGCAAGCAGCCACTTTGGAGGGTCCTTAAACAAAGGGAAACTCTGGAACACAGGGGCCCGACCTCATGAAAATGAAAATCGCTTATTGTCACGAGTAGGCTTCAATGAAGTTACTGTGAAAAGCCCCTAGTCGCCACATTCCGGCGCATGTCTGGGGAGGCTGGTACGGGAATCGAACCGTGCTGCTGGCCTGCTTGGTCTGCTTTAAAAGCCAGCGATTTAGCCCAGTGAGCTAAACAGCCCCAGACCTCATGGTGAGCACGGCGACCGTGGCCATTTTGGACAGCCTCCTAACAAAGGGAAACCCCGGAGTGCAGGAGCACGTCCAACAAGACCTGGGGGTCAGAAACCCCCCACCAAGATAGTCACCTGGAACGTAAGGGGACTTAACGGTCCAGTCAAAAGATCCAGAGTCTTCGCCCACCTGAGAAGCCTGAAGGCGGACATAGTTTACCTACAGGAGACGCACCTGAGGGAGAAGGACCGACTGCTGGTAAGGCAGGGCTGGGTGGGACAGACGTACCATTCACGCTACGGGATGAGGGCTAGGTGGGTAGCAATATACTTAGCAAAAGGACGAGGTTTACGGGAACCAAGACAGTTACGGACCCAAGGGGACGGTACGTCATGGTCAGCAGTGTCCTGGAAGGGGCACCTGTCGTACTGGTAAATGTGTACGCTCCCAACTGGGACGACACAGAATTCATAAAGACGACCATGGCGGAAATGCCCGACATTGCCCCTCACTGACTGATTATGGAGGGGGGCAACTTTAACCCGGAAATGCCCGACATTGCCACACACTGACTGATTATGGAGGGGGGAACTTTAACCCGGAAATGCCCGACATTGCCACACACTGACTGATTATGGGGGGGGGGCAACTTTAACCCGGAAATGCCCGACATTGCCACACACTGACTGATTATGGCGGGGGGGGGCAACTTTAACTTTAACCCGGAAATGCCCGACATTGCCTCACACTGACTGATTATGGGGGGGGGGGGCAACTTTAACCCGGAAATGCCCGACATTGCCACACACTGACTGATTATGGGGGGGGCAACTTTAACTGCGTTCAGGACCCGCTGACCGACCAAATCCCAGAACAGGAAAAAGACAGGCATGGCTAACGAACTGGGGGCATTTATGGAGCAGATGGGGGCGGTGGACCCGTGGAGATTCCTACACCCAGGAGAAAAGGAATTCTCGTTCTTTCTAAAGCAGGAGAGGAGCCGGAGATATAAAAGCGGGAGAGGAGCCGGAGATATAAAAGCGGGAGAGGAGCCGGAGATATAAAAGCGCAGGAGAGGAGCCGGAGATATAAAAGCGGGAGAGGAGCCGGAGATATAAAAGCGGGAGAGGAGCCGGAGATATAAAAGCGCAGGAGAGGAGCCGGAGATATAAAAGCGGGAGAGGAGCCGGAGATATAAAAGCGGGAGAGGAGCCGGAGATATAAAAGCGGGAGAGGAGCCGGAGATATAAAAGCAGGAGAGGAGCCGGAGATATAAAAGCGGGAGAGGAGCCGGAGATATAAAAGCGGGGAGAGGAGCCGGAGATATAAAAGCGGGAGGGGAGCCGGAGATATAAAAGCGGGAGAGGAGCCGGAGATATAAAAGCGGGAGAGGAGCCGGAGATATAAAAGCGGGAGAGGAGCCGGAGATATAAAAGCGGGAGAGGAGCCGGAGATATAAAAGCGGGAGAGGAGCCGGAGAAAAAAAGCGTGGCAGAGGAGCCGGAGATATTAAAGCAGGAGAGGAGCCGGAGATATAAAAGCGGGAGAGGAGCCGGAGATATAAAAGCGCAGGAGAGGAGCCGGAGATATAAAAGCGGGAGAGGAGCCGGAGATATAAAAGCGGGAGAGGAGCCGGAGATATAAAAGCAGGAGAGGAGCCAGAGATATAAAAGCGGGAGAGGAGCCGGAGATATAAAAGCGCAGGAGAGGAGCCGGAGATATAAAAGCGGGAGAGGAGCCGGAGATATAAAAGCGGGAGAGGAGCCGGAGATATAAAAGCGCAGGAGAGGAGCCGGAGATATAAAAGCGCAGGAGAGGAGCCGGAGATATAAAAGCAGGAGAGGAGCCGGAGATATAAAAGCGGGAGAGGAGCCGGAGATATAAAAGCGGGAGAGGAGCCACCTCCTCTAACCTAAGGGGTTGAGTGAATATCAGGTAAGCTCTTTCTTTCTTTTTCTTGTTTTATCCGCAAGTTATCTATAGGGGATGGCAGGGAAGGCAGTGCAATGCACCTCCTGCAGAATGTTTGAGGTGAGGGACGCCGTCAGTGTCCCTGCTGATTTCATCTGTCGGAAGTGCACCCATCTCCAGCTCCTCAGAAACCGTGTTAGGGAACTGGAGCTGGAGTTGGATGAACTTCGGATCATTCGGGAGGCAGAGGGGGTCATAGATAGAAGCTTCAGGGATGTAGTTACTCCGAAGAATGAAGATAGATGGGTGACGGTGAGAGGGCTGGGAGGAAGCAGTCAGTACAGGTTGTTCCCCTTAGTAACAAGTATACCGCTTTTTTGGGGGGGGGGGGGGGGGGGAATTCAGGGAGCTAGGGTGGAATCTTAGAGCTATAACAAACAGAGTTGTTATCTCTGGGTTGTTACCTGTGCCACGTGCTAGCGAGTCGAGGAATAGGGAGAGAGAGCAGTTAAACACGTGGCTACAGGGATGGTGCAGGAGGGAGGGTTTCAGATACCTGGATAATTGGGGCTCATTCTGGGGTAGGTGGGACCTCAACCAACGGGATGGTCTACACCTGCACCAGAGGGGTAGCAATGTCCTCGGGGGGAGGTTTGCTAATGCTCTTCGGGAGGGTTTAAACTAATTCAGCAGGGGATTGGGAACCTGAATTGTAGCTCCAGTATACAGGAGGTTGAGAGTGCGGAGGTCATGAGTAAGGTTTCAAGGCTGCAGGAGTGTACCGGCAGGCAGGAAGGTGGTTTGAAGTGTGTCTACTTCAACAGCAGGAGCATCCGGAATAGAATAGAATACTACAGCGCAGTACAGGCCCTCGATGTTGCGCCAACCTGTGAAACCAATGTAAAGTCCATCTACACTATTTCCTCATCATCCATATGTTTTTTCATCCAATGACCATTTAAATGCCCTTAATGCTGGCGAGTCCACTACTGTTGCAGGCAGGGCATTCCACACCCTTACTACTCTC
The DNA here is from genome assembly GCF_902713615.1 of Scyliorhinus canicula. NCBI lineage: Eukaryota > Metazoa > Chordata > Chondrichthyes > Carcharhiniformes > Scyliorhinidae > Scyliorhinus > Scyliorhinus canicula. The sequence goes on along the minus strand of NC_052173.1, from coordinate 3,463,116 downwards.
TGAGTAAAGAACCTACCTTTGACATCTGTCCTATATCTATCTCCCCTCAATTTAAAGCTATGTCCCCTCATGCTAGCCATCACCATCCGAGGAAAAAGGCTCTCGATGTCCACTCTATCTAATCCCCTGATCATCTTGTGTGCCTCAATTAAATCACCTCTTAACCTTCTTCTCTCTAACGAAAACAGCCTCAAGTCCTTCAGCCTTTCCTCATAAGGTCTTCCCTCCGGTGGGTGAGCTTGCGGCATGGGTTGGTACCTGGGACTTCGATGTTGTGGCCATTTCGGAGACATGGATAGAGCAGGGACAGGAATGGTTGTTGCAGGTTCCGGGGTTTAGATATTTCAGTAAGCTCAGGGAAGGTGGTAAAAGAGGGGGAGGGGTGGCATTGTTAGTCAAGGACAGTATTACGGTGGCAGAAAGGACGTTTGATGAGGACTCGTCTACTGAGGTGGTATGGGCTGAGGTTAGAAACAGGAAAGGAGAGGTCACCCCGTCAGGGATTTTCTATAGGCCTCCGAAAAGTTCCAGAGATGTAGAGGAAAGGATTGCAAAGATGATTCTGGATAGGAGCGAAAGTAACAGGATAGTTGCTATGGGGGACTTTAACTTTCAAAATATTGACTGGAAACGCTATAGTTCGAATACTTTAGATGGGTCCGTTTTTGTCCAATGTGTGCAGGAGGGTTTCCTGATGCAGTATGTAGATAGGCCAACAAGAGGCGAGGCCCTATTGGATTTGGTACTGGGTAATGAACCAGGACAGGTGTTAGATTTGGAGATTTGGCACTTTGGTGATAGTGACCACAATTCACTTTAGTGATGGAAAGGGATAGGTATATACCGCAAGGTCAGAGTTATTGCTGGGGGAAAGGCAATTATGATGCGATGAGGCAAGACTTAGGATGCATAGGGTGGGAAAGGAAACTGCAGGGGATGGGCACAATGGAAATGTGGAGCTCGTTCAAGGAACAGCTACTGCGTGTCCTTGATAAGTATGTACCTGCCAGGCAGGGAGGAAGTCGTCGAGCGAGGGAACGATGTGTTACTAAAGTAGTTGAAACACTTGTCAAGAGGAAGAAGGAGGCTTATGTAAAGATTATGTAAAGGGGCAGCACGGTAGCATGGTGGTTAGCACAAATGCTTCACAGCTCCAGGGTCCCAGGTTCGATTCCGGCTTGGGTCACTGTCTGTGCGGAGTCTGCACATCCTCCTCGTGTGTGCGTGGGTTTCCTCCGGGTGCTCCGGTTTCCTCCCACAGTCCAAAAATGTGCAGGGTAGGTGGATTGGCCATGATAAATTGCCCTTAGTGTTGGGTGGGGTTACAGGGTTATGGGGATAGGGTGGAGGTGTTGACCTTGGGTAGGGTGCTCTTTCCAAGAGCCGGTGCAGACTCGATGGGCCAAATGACCTCCTTCTGCACTGTAAATTCTATGATAAACTATGATGAGACGTGAAGGTTCAGTTAGGGCACTTGAGAGTTACAAGTTAGCTAGGAAGGACGTAAAGCGAGAGCTAAGAAGAGCCAGGAGGTGACATGAAAAGTCCTTGGCAGGTAGGATCAAGGAAAACCCTAAAGCTTTCTATAGGTATGTCAGGAATAAAAGAATGACTAAGGTAAGAGTCGGGCCAGTCATGGACAGTAGGCGGAAGTTGTGCGTGGAGTCTGAGGAGATAGGAGAGGTGCTAAATGAGTATTTGTCGTCAGATTTCACACAGGAAAAAGACAATGTTGTCGAGGAGAATACTGAGATACAGGCTACTGGACTAGATGGGTTTCAGGTTCATAAGGAGGAGGTGTTAGCAATTCTGGAAAGTGTGAACATAGGCAAGTCCCCTGGGCCAGATGGGATTTATCCTAGGATTCTCTGGGAAGCTAGGGAGGAGATTGCAGAGCCTTTGGCTTTGATCTTTATGTCGTCATTGTCTACAGGAATAGTGTCAGAAGACAGGAGGATAGCAAATGTTGTCCCCTTGTTCAAGAAGGGGAGTAGAGATAACCCCGGTAACTATAGACCAGTGAGCCTTACTTCTGTTGTGGGCAAAGTCTTGGAAGGGATTATAAGTGATACGATTTATAATCATCTAGAAAGGAATAATCACCACTTTTTCATGCCTCACAAACATTGAGTTCTTTGAGAAGGTGACCAAACAGGTGGATGAGGGTAATGCGGTTGATGTGGTGTATATGGATTTCAGTAAGGCGTTTGATAAGGTTCCCCACGGTAGACTATTGCAGAAAATACGGAGGCTGGGGATTGAGGGTGATTTAGTGGGTTGGATCAGAAATTGGCTAGCTGATAGAAAACAGGTGGTTGACGGGAAATATTTGGCCTGGAGTTCTGTTACTAATGGTGTACCACAAGGATCTGTTTTGGGGCCACTGCTGTTTGTCATTTTTATAAATGACCTGGAGGAGGGCGTAGAAGGATGGGTTAGTAAATTTGCATTTCAGATCCCTGAAAGTTGCCACCCAGGTTGATAGTGTTATTAAGAAGGCGTACGGTGTGTTAGCTTTTATTGGTAGAGGGATTGAGTTTCGGAGCCATGAGGTCATGTTGCAGTTGTACAAAACTCTGGTGCAGCTGCATTTGGAGTATTGCGTACAGTTCTGGTCGCCACATTATAGGAAGGATATGGAAGCATTGGAAAGGGTACAGAGGAGGTTTACAAGGATGTTTCCTGGTATGGAGGGAAGATCTTATGAGGGAAGGCTCAGGAATTTGAGGCTGTTTTCGTTAGAGAAGAAGGTTAAGAGGTGACTTAATAGAAGAATACAAGATGATCAGAGGATTAGATAGAGTGGACAGTGAGAGCCTTTTTCCTCGGATGGTGATGTCCAGCACGAGGGACGTAGCTTTAAATTGAGGGGAGATAGATAGAGGACAGATGTGAGAGGTAGGTTCTTTACTCAGAGAGTAGTAAGGGCGTGGAATGCCCTGCCTGCAACAGTAGTGGACTCGCCAACACTAAGGGCATTCAAATGGTCATTGGATAGGCATATGGATGATAAGGGAATAGTGTAGATGGGCTTTAGAGTGGTTTCACAGGTCTGCGCAACATCGAGGGCCGAAGGGCCTGTACTGCGCTGTAATGTTCTAATGTCTTTTCACAAGTACACAAGGTATACACCCAGGCAAATGCGAGGTGATGCATTTTGGAAGATCAAATTCAAGAGCGGACTATATGGTCAATGGAAGGGTCTTGGGGAAAATTGATGTGCAGAGAGATCTGGGAGTTCAGGTCCATTGTACCCTGAAGGTGGCAACGCAGGTTGATAGAGTGGTCAAGAAGGCATACAGCATGCTTGCCTTCATCGGACGGGGTATTGAGTACAAGAGTCGGCAGGTCATGTTACAGTTGTATAGGACTTTGGTTCGGCCACATTTGGAATACTGCGTGCAGTTCTGGTCGCCACATTACCAGAAGGATGTGGATGCCTTGGAGAGGGTGCAGAGGAGGTTCACCAGGATGTTGTCTGGTATGGAGGGTGCTAGCTATGAAGAAAGGTTGAGTAGATTAGGGTTGGAAAGACGGAGGTTGAGGGGGGACCTGATTGAGGTCTACAAAATTATGAGAGGTATGGACAGGGTGGATAGCAACAAGCTTTTCCCAAGAGTGGGGGTGTCAGTTACAAGGGGGTCACGATTTCAAGGTGAGAGGGGGAAAGTTTAAGGGAGATGTGCGTGGAAAGATTTTTACGCAGAGGGTGGTGGGTGCCTGGAACGCTTTACCAGCGGAGGTGGTAGAGGCGGGCACGATAGCATCATTTAAGAAGCATCTAGACAGATATATGAACGGGCGGGAACAGAGGGAAGTAGACCTTGGAAAATAGGAGACAGGTTTAGATAAAGGATCTGGATTGGCGCAGACTGGGAGGGCCGTGCTGTAATTTTCTTTGTTCTTTATATCAACGTCTTTGCAGTGGGGAAATCGGTGCTTCCAGGGATCATGGGGACTGAATACTCCGCGATCGCTATCTCCGACCACTCTCCATACTTTTTGGATGCGAGGTTGGACACGGGCTGTGCCCAGCACCCCACATGGAGGCTGGACACGGACATCCTGGCTGACAAGACATCCGAGTACTTCTTAAATATGGTGAGAGTTTCTGCCTCTACCACCTATTTCGGCCTAGAATTCAAGGTTCCTATAATTCAATTTCATATGAACATTAACACTTTCTATAACATACAAAGCCAAATATCAGAGACTCGCATGCATATTATACAAAATACAATTTTCTGGTATCCTGCCAAGATAGATAGACCGTGCATGGTTTCTAAATCTAGCAATTGGTTTGGAAGAGCTGGAATCCAGAAACTGAATACATGTAAAACGGTTTCAATACAATCGACAATACCTGGCAGTGAAAGATATATTCTGGAGTGGTCTTCTTAAACTTCATATTCCATACAAGAGCCACACCATCAGGCTCATTCAAAGCATCTTCATTATTAGTGTAAGAAGCAACCAGTAGTTCTGGATACTATTTGAAAAAGTGGTGACAAAGGAAAGAAACAAATCAGTCCAACTCATAAAGAGTCATTATATATCGGGTATAGCCCCGACTCATTCACATGCACTCAATTTCCACAGCCCTGCTCAGGACTGCCCTTCAACTGGCTGACAAAGCAGTCAGTCTCTCTGGATTGGATTTGGATCACTGGTGGGTGAACCTGAACTGGAAGCTTGTGTAAAATATAAAATGGAGTTTGAGGAAGAGAAGCACCTCACACGCTGTTTCCTAACATTTACATGTGCAGGATACTTGTTCAGAATTCTCACTTAAGAAAACTGTGCTGCCAAGATTCCCAAGCGTGAAGCATTCAGCTTCAAAGAGCCCAGTAACAGGCCATTGCTCAATTTCTTACGTTATTACAAACTTTTATTTTCTCTTGCTGCTTCAGTATTCATTTGCCATTTATTGTTGGGTAAGTTTCTCTCTCCTGCTGCATTCTTTGGATCACAGTGGGTTAACCCATGGGACTCACCTGTACCTCTGCTTTGTGGAAGAGGAGGAAGATTGACAGGAGGAAATCAACCGCATCGAACAACACCAGGAATGTTGTGGAGTCCCCCACTGCAGTCTCATGTCCACATCGACAAAACTTGTTTTGGCAAAGGGAAGCTTCAATTACCGAATGAAGCCTCAGATAGGTGAGGATCTGCTTGCAAGATGTAGGTGAATGCATCTGCAAAGGCAGCTCACCAAGATCCATCTAGATGTACACGTCTCATCTTTCTCGCAATAAATGCGCGGAATTGTCTTCAACAAGATCAGCAGCCGGCCGGCTCAGGGCTTTGCCAAATGTGAGAACATGTATCATATGGCAGCTTTATTTAAATACATTTAAAAAGTGTAACTCGGGGTCCCAATCGCATAAGCTATTTCTTCACGATTGGTTTTTAATTTTCATCCTTGTTATTCTCCTTTAAAGCAAACTCACCTGCTGTGACCAGTCCAGACAGGTAACAACACGATCCTTTGACCAATTTTCATCGTAAAACTGCCTGTTCAGTGACAGCTTGGCCCCTGCTTGAACCTCTCTGTGGAGGCATTTTATAATGTGTTAAAAATAGCAATGCAGCACAAGACCAACTTGCAGTTTTAAAACTCAATGCAGTCCACAGACTAGTCTGTTACAAAATGGCATCAAATAGAATAGGCGATAAGGAGGAGAATTTACCCACCCTTCTTTGTCATCCAGGTTACGGCCACTGTAGTCAAAGAAAATGTCAGCATGCTCAGTAAGTGCTTGCTCAATCATTCTGGAGGTCTGATCAAAAAAGGACAAAAACCCATCTGAATGAAGGATATTTTCCTTTTCTTCCTTGGTCAGGTCAAGCTGAGTTGCTGGAAAGAAATATGACAGCATAGTTGAGCTGAATATCTATGGACCAGCTCTGTTTTTATAGAAATGTTGCTGTCTCATTCCCCTGCTGAAACTTCTATCAACCACCTTCCCCGGTACATTGAGCTGGCCCACGCAATGAAAATGTGAGCACAAAGGACTGGAATTTCAGCTTCTAGGTGAGTGGTAGACAGAAGAAATATACATTATGCCCCTTAACCCTTTTAGGACCTTTCTATGTGTACTTTGCACGATTCCACTCCGTATTTATACATATCCAATTGTGTATTCATAGAATAGAACAGAATCATAGACTCTTTACAGTACAGAAACAGTTGGCGCATCGAGTCTGCACCAACCCTTTTGAAAGACCACCCTACCCGGGCCCTATTTCCCACCCTGTAACCTCACCCTAATGGGCAATGTAGCATGGCCAATTCACCTAACCTGCACATAAGAACAAAAGAACTAGGAGCAGGAGCAGGAGTAGGCCATCTGGCCCCTCGAGCCTGCTCCGCCATTCAATTGGATCATGGCTGATCTTTTGTGAACTCAGCTCCACTTTCCGGCCCAAACACCATAAACCCTTAATCCTTCAAAAAACTATCTTTATCTTAAAAACATTTAATGAAGGAGCCTCAACTGCTTCACTGGGCAAGGAATTCCATAGATTCACAACCCTTTGGGTGAAGAATATCCTCCTAAACTCAGTCCTAAATCTACTTCCCCTTATTTTGAGGCTTTGTCCCCTAGTTCTGCTTTCACCAGCCAGTGGAAACAACCTGCCTGTATCCCAATTCCCGTCATAATTTTATAGGTTTCTATAAGGTGCTCCCGCATCCGTCTAAATTCCAATGAGTACAGTCCCAGTCTACTCAACCTCTCCTCGTAATCTAACCCCCTCAACTCTGGGATTAACCTAGTGAATCTCCTCTGCACACCCGCCAGTGCCGGTACGTCCTTTCTCAGGTAAGGAGACCAAAATTGAAGACAATACTCCAGTAACCAATTAACAAATCCTCTATTCATGCTACTACTTTACTCGTAACATCTTTATCATATGCAGCAACCTTTTGTGTGGCACCTTGTTAAAAGCTTTCTGGAAATTCAGATATACCAGATCATTGTCTCCTCATTGTCTACCGCACTGGTAATGTCCTCATAATATTCCACTAAATTAGTTAGGCATGACCTGCCCTTTCCGAACCCATGCTGCGTCTGCCCAATGGGACAATTTCTATCCAGATGCCTCGCTATTTCTTCCTTGATGATAGATTCCAGCATCTTCCCTACTACCGAAGTTAAGCTCACTGGCCTATAATTTCCTGCTCTCTGCCTACCTCCTTTTTTAAACAGTGGTGTCACGTTTGCTAATTTCCAATCAGCCGGGACCACCCCAGAGTCTAGTGAATTTTGGCAAATTATCACTAGTGCATCTGCAATTTCCCTAACCATCTTTTTTAGCACTCTGGGATGCATTCCATCAGGGCCAGGAGACTTGTCTACCTTTAGCCCCATGAGCTTGCCCATCACTACCTCCTTAGTGATAACAATCCTCTCAAGGTCCTCAGCTGTCATAGCCTCATTTCTATCAGTCACTGGCATGTTATTTGTGTCTTCCACTGTGAAGACCGACCCAAAAAACCTGTTCAGTTCCTCAGCCATTTCCTCATCTCCCATTATTAAAACTCCCTTCTCATCCTCTAAAGGACCAATATTTACCTCAGCCACTCTTTTTTGTTTTATATATTTGTAGAAACTTTTACTATCTGATTTTATATTCTGAGCAAGTTTACTCTTATAATCTATCTTACTCTTCTTTATAGCTTTTTTTAGTAGCTTTCTGTTGCCCCCTAAAGATTTCACAATCCTCTCATCTCCCACCAATCTTTGCCACTTTGCATGCTTTTCCCTTGAATTGGATACTCTCCCTTATTTCCTTAGATATCCACGGTCGATTTTCCCTCTTTCTACCGTCCTTCCTTTTTGTTGGTATAAACCTTTGCTGAGCACTGTGAAAAATCGCTTGGAAGGTTCTCCACTGTTCCTCAACTGTTTCACCATAAAGTCTTTGCTCCCAGTCTACCTTCTCTCATCCCATTGTAATCTCCTTTGCTAATCAAAAAACACTCGTGTTTGATTTGACCTTCTCACCCTCCATCTGTATTTTAAATTCTACCATATTGTGATCGCTCCTTCCGAGAGGATCCCTAACTATGAGATCATGAATCAATCCTGTCTCATTACACAGGACAAGATCTAGGACCGTTTGTTCCCTCGTAGGTTCCATTACATACTGTTCTCGGAAACTATCGCGGATACATTCTGTAAACTCCTCCTCAAGGTTGCCTTGACCAACGGTTAAACCAATCGACATGTGGATTAAAATCACCCATGGTGACTGCTGTACCATTTCTACATGCATCAGTTATTTCTTTGTTTATTGCCTGCCCCACCGTAATGTTACTATTTGGTGGCCTATAGACGACTCCTATCAGTGACTTTTTCACTACTCTTCATGATTTCCACCCAAATGGATTCAACCTTATCCTCCATAGCACCGATGTCATCCCTTACTATTGCCCGGATGTCATCCTTAAATAATCCTTCCAAATAGTTTGATATTCACTACTAGTTTGATATACACTACATATCCAAGGGGGATATTTAACTCCCAGTCGTGACCATCCTTTAACCATGTTTCAGTAATGGCCACTAAATCATAGTCATTCACATGATTTGCGCCATCAACTCATTAACCTTATTCCGAATACGACGAGCATTCAGGTAAAGTACCTTTATTATGGCTTTAATCTTAACACCTCTATCAGTAACCTCTACTAAGCTATTTTTCCTTTTAACTTTTCTCCTAATTTTCCTTGTCGTTGAACCCATATCTTCATGTAACAACCTGCCACATCGCTTACCATTTATGTTTTTACTTCCCGTTTTATTGCTTTTAGTATTACTGGGCCTATTCCCTGAGCGCCCCTCAGTCACTGTACCCTGCATTGTGGTCCTTTTTGATGATGGCTTCTCTGCCTTACACTTTCCCCCTTCCTGCCTTTTGTTTCTGTTCCTGTTTTACTACCTTCCAACTTCCTGCATCGGTTCCCATCCCCCTCCACATTAGTTTAAACCCTCCCTAACAGCTCTAGCAAACATCGGTTCCAATCCTGCCCAGGTGCAGACCATCCGGTTTGTACCGGTCCCACCTCCCCCAGAACCGGTGAGAGGGGGAAAGTTTAAGGGAGATGTGCGTGGAAAGTTTTTTACGCAGAGGGTGGTGGGTGCCTGGAACGCTTTGCCAGCGGAGGTGGTAGAGGCGGGCACGATAGCATCATTTAAGAAGCATCTAGACAGGTATATGAATGGGCGGGAACAGAGGGAAGTAGACCTTGGAAAATAAGAGACAGGTTTAGATAAAGGATCTGGATCGGCGCAGGCTGGGAGGGCCGAAGGGCCTGTTCCTGTGCTGTAATTTTCTTTGTTCTTTGTTCTATCTATCCTGACATTCCTACTGTGACTAGCTCGTGGTGAAAATGAAAATCCTGAGATTAACTACCTTTGAGGTCCTACTTTTTAGTTTAACTCCTAACCCACTGAATTCAGCTTGTCCGACCCACGACAGCTGGCTGTTCACCCCCCCCCCCCCCCCCCCCCAAGAATGTCCTGCAGCCCCTCCGGGACATCCTTGACCCTTGCACCAGGGAGGCAACATACCATCCTGGAGTCTCGTTTGCGTCCGCAGAACCGCCTGTCTATTCCCCTTACGATTGAGTCCCCTATCACTATAGCCCTGCCATTTTTCTTCCTGCCCTGCTGTGCAGCAGAGCCAGCCATGGTGCCATGAACCTGGCTGCTGCTGCCTTCCCCTGGTGAGCCATCTCCCTCAACAGTATCCAAAGCGGTATATCTGTTTTGCAGGGAGATGACCGCAGGGGACACCTGCACTGCCTTCCTACTCTTGCTCTGTCTTTTCTATCTCTCTCAGTAATTTTCACCTGCGGTGTGACCAACTCAGCGAACGTGCTATCCACGACGTCCTCAGCATCGCGGATGCTCCAAAGTGAGTCCATCCGCAGCTCCAGAGCCGTCAAGTGGTCTAACAGGAGCTGCAGCTGGACACTCCTTGCGCACATTAAGGAGCCAGGGTCAGTGGACGTGCCCCTGAGCTCCGACATCGTACACGAGGAGCATAACATGGATCTGCGATCACCTGCCATGTCTTAAACCTTAGGTTAACATCTTTGAACTGTGGGAGGAAACCGGAGCACCGGGAGGAAACCCACGCAGACACGGTCCAAAGATGTGCAGATTAGGTGGATTGACCGTGCTAAATTGCCCCTTCATGTCCAAAAGGTTAGGTGGGGTTACTGGGTTATGGGGATAGGGTGGAGGCGTGGGCTTAAGAAGAGTGCGCTGTCCAATGGTCAGTGCAGGCACGATGGGCTGAATGACCTCCTGTATGCACTGTAAGTTCTATGATTCTGTGAGGCAGAACAAGTAAGTGAACAGAAGATTAAAAATACGAGGAGGAAAAGGGGTTCAAGATTGGGGTTGCAAAAATGATGAGCAAAGTTAGAATAAAGATGATAAGCACAGTAGATAAAAGTCGGACTATAGCAATGTTTAAAGGAAATTTGAAGGAGTCACGGCAGGAGATTAAATATTTAAACTGAAACTGCAATAGTTAAGGGTGCAAATTGTACACAAGTCACCAGCACCCCATTGGTACCCACTGCAGAATACTAAAAGAGTTAAGCGCAGAAGACACCAACCATAAAACCTTTGAAAAACCTTTGGAACAGGAATTGTGCCAAAGCAATAAAACGGTGGATATAAAATGCCTCTGAATAAGTCCTTCTGCATTGAATTAGTCAACATTACTCAGCTTTATTCATACACTTTATTCATACAATGATTTTAGATTGAAGAGTGACAGGACGGTGGGGATTTTATATGCCAGCAAATTGCAAATCTTTCTCACACAAGTTGCTGACTAAACGTGTATGTTTCCTATTGGCCAGAACACGGGCTGGAGCTGAGGAACAGATCACCGCCTTTGTTCAGTTACAGACATACCTGTTCTCACCTCATAGAACGTTGAGCAAACCATAGCTTCAGAAAATGACAAAGTAAATATTGAATCTGTTAACATTTTCCAATTTCAACATAAACAATCCACAGCAAGTTTAAATGCATATTACAAAGAAAATACAACAGCCACCTAGCAGAAACTTTATACAACAGCTCAACAAAACCAGAGCCAGTACATACATAAATCATTCATTCAACTGAAGGATTTTAACTGGAATAAAACACTTTTTAAACTTTCCATTTGTAGCAATCAGTTTAACTTAGGTTTGAATAAACTGCAACCAGAAGCATCAAGCTCTCAAGTATTTCATGTTTGCAATATAACTGAAAAGCTCTTGCACATATTCTGTGAATTAAGTGAGCATTTAAGGCTGGGGGGGGGGGGGGGGGGGGGGCGAGGAGAGGGGGGAGAAGAGAAGGTGGACAAGTGCTTTTGATCCAAAGTGTTGCTCCCCTAAATTAAAATTTCATCGAATGTGTTTCACACTCACAGATGCCGATGTTTCCTGTGCTGGAGACTTTCAGATGCTTTTGAATGACAACACTGAGCACCTCCTTCAATTCGGCAGGTTCCAGTTCAAAATCTAATGTGAGTGTTCCTTGAATAACTTGGCTCAGCCAAGTGTGGTATATTAAGCTAGTCTCTTCCAAATACCCAAGAACAGTTACCTTGAGCCTCTTCTTTGGTTTCCCCTTGGGTTGCTTCAGGTGTTTCAGTCTCTGCTGCAGTTGATGCTTTCATGGGGACTGCTAGTTCTTCTTTTGCTGCAGGAAGTAAGTGAATCAAAAAGCGGCACAATTAATATCAAATATGTAGAAATGGACTAATATGGTACAGCTGTTGTTTGAGCGAATTTGTAATTCCGCCCCCCCCCTCCAAACACCAACTCAGCAGGTGTACTAGGAAATTGTTCCCGATCTGACAGAGGAACTTTTCAGATCTGTACGTTCAAGTGAGGCTGAATTGCAAAGTGTCTGCACATCACTGAGTCCTAATTGAAGGAAACTTGTGGAGGACAGATCCAACCAGGAGTCACATTAATAATGTAAGTGTAAATGCCCAGTTTCATTCAAGTAGCCCACGGACATGATGGAGGACCACTCATGCACCCCCGGTTGCCCATCACTGACTGAGACAGTTTTGTCCACTCAACTACAGCTGGAAGCAAGATGGCAACATAAATGGGGTATTAAAAGAGAGGATCTACCAACGTAAAGACACATTTTGTTCTGCCCCCTCAACACAGGCACTACGCTCTTCAAGCTCAAGGACAGCAAGTCAAACTGTCACAAATGGCTTAGGTACAGCCACTCCATGAAACGAGCAGTTGAGATTATAGACTTAGAAATTCCATGGGAGATGTATTACAACAGAGACAATCAACATAAGACAGCTACCATGAAATGCAATAGGGAATTCAGAAACTTCTTCATCCAGAGAATGGTGAAATGTGGAACTCTCTACCACACAAGGGTTTAAGCGATTAGTATCACTGGATTTAAGGTGAACAAAGAACAATACAGCACAGGAACAGGCCCTTCGGCCCTCTAAGCCTGTACCAGTCATGATAACAACCATGGCCAAAACCCTCAGCACTTCCTTGTGCCGAATCCCTCCATACCCATTGTGGAAACCTAAACTTCACCGTCTGAAGCATCATGGGATACATGACATAAAGTCTTAAAGTGTCTAATTTTAAATTGCTTTTTGTACCTCATTAATTCAGTTAGCAGCCAGATGGTCCCTTGTAAATTGATTACATTGTCTTGCATTTAATTGATCTCCTGATGAGATCAATTCAGTTTGTCTGGTGACACACACACACACCATTGTTTAAATAATACCATCGGAGCCAGTGACATCAGTCGATTAGCACGGCCATTGTATTGCTAATGTACATTCATCTCTGTAGAATTACTGCAGTAGACATTGACGTCATCTGATCAACCCCCCCCCCCGCCGCATTGTATCGGAATGGTACCTTTCAAGAGCGGACTATCAGAGAATACAAGAAAATATAGATAGATTGGAGAGTTGGGTAGAGAAATGGCAGATGGGAGTTCAATCCAGGCAAATGCGAGGTGATCCATTTTGGAAGTTCTAATTCAAGAGCGGACCAAATGGTCAATGGAAGGGTCTGGGGAAAATTGATGTACAGAGAGATCTGGGAGTTCAGGTCCATTGTACCCTGAAGGTGGCAACGCAGGTTGATAGAGTGGTCAAGAAGGCATACAGCATGCTTGCCTTCATCGGACGGGGTATTGAATACAAGAGTCGGCAGGTCATGTTACAGTTGTATAGGACTTTGGTTCGGCCACATTTGGAATACTGCCTGCAGTTCTGGTCGCCACATTACCAGAAGGACGTGGATGCCTTGGAGAGGGTGCAGAGGAGGTTCACCAGGATGTTGCCTGGTATGGAGGGTGCTAGCTATGAAGAAAGGTTGAGTAGATTAGGATTGTTTTCGTTGGAAAGACAGAGGTTGAGGGGGGACCTTATTGAGGTCTACAAAATTATGAGAGGTATGGACAGGGTGGATAGCAACAAGCTTTTTCCAAGAGTGGGGGTGTCAATTACAAGGGGTCACGATTCCAAGGTAAGAGGGGGAAAGTTTAAGGGAGATGTGCGTGGGAAGTTTTTTACGCAGAGGGTGGTGGGTGCCTGGAACGCTTTACCAGCGGAGGTGGTAGAGGCGGGCACGATAGCATCATTTAAGAAGCATCTAGACAGGTTTATGAACGGGCGGGGAACAGAGGGAAGTAGATCCTTGGAAAATAGGCAACAGGTTTAGTTAAAGGATGTGGATCGGCGCAGACTGGGAGGGCCGAAGGGCCTGTTCCTGTGCTGTAATTTTCTTTGTGTTCTCTGTGTAAGTCAACTGAAAGGCTCAGCAATTATCAGTGTATCACCTGTACGGGGAGAAGGGCTACTTTTGAGTATAAAGATCTCGACGTTCCTCATGTTTCCCAGAGTGTGCCTGCTGCGACTCTTGATTCCAGCGGCCTCTCTCCTTGTTGCAAGTAAAATCGTTTAACCTTTAACTGTGCTGTTATTTGTTACGTTTCTTTCAATCTAAACGTCTTACGGCGATATTAAAGATTTCAACACCATCCTATCTATGTGTTTGTCAAGATGCGTTTGAATGGCGTTAATGTATCTGCTTCCACAACCTCCCCTAGCAACACGATCTAGGCACTCACCACCCTCTGTGTAAAAACCCTGCCTCGCACATCTCCTCTAAACTTTGCCACATGGACCTTAAACCTCTGCCCCCTGGTGCCTGACCCCTCCACCCTGGGAAAGAGAGACTGTCCATTCACTCTATCCATGTCCCTCATAATCTTGGAGACCTCTATCAGGCCACCTCCATTGTTCTAATGAAAACAGTCTGAGTCTATCCAGCTTGTCTGCATGGCTAACACCCTCCAGACCAGGCAACATCCTAGTAAACCTCCTCTGCACCCTCTCCAAAGCCTCCACATCTTTTGGGTCGTGTGGCAACCAGAATTGTGCGCAATATTCCAAGTGCGGCCTTACCAAGGTTCTATACAACTGTAGCATAACTTGCCAGATTTTATACTCGATGCCCCGTCCAATGAAGGCAAGCATTCCATCTGCTTTCTTGACTACCTTGTCCATTTGTGTTGCCACCTTCAAAGATCTGTGGACCTGCACGCCCAGATCCCTCTGACTTTCTATATTCCTAAGAGTTTTGCCATTTACGGTATATTTTCCCTCTTTGTTAAACCTACCAAAATGCATTACCTCACATTTGTCTGGATTAAACTCCATTTGCCATTTCTCTGCCCAGTCTCCAACCTATCTGTGTCCTGCTGTATCCTCTGACAATCCTCAACACTATCTGCCATTCCACCAACCTTGGTATCATCCGCGAACTTACTAATCAGACTGGCTACATTTTCCTCCAAATCGTTTATGTACACGACAAACAACACAGGTCCCAGCACCGATCCCTGTGGAACACCACTAGTCACAACCTTCCATTCAGAAAAACACCCTTCCATTGCTACTGCCTTCTGTGACCGAGCTAGTTCTGTATCCATTTTACCACCTCACCTCTGATCTCGTGCGACCTCACCTTTTGTACCAGTCTGCCATGAGGCACCTTGTCAAAGACTTTACCGAAGTCCATGTAAACAACATCCACCGCCCTCCAATCATCAATCATCTTTGCTATCGCCTCAAAAAACTCGATTAAGTTAGTGAGGCACGACCTCCCCTTCACAAAACCATGCTGTTTATCACTAATGAGTCCATTTGTTTCCAAATGGGTATAAATCCTGTCCCTGAGAGTTCTCTCCAATAATTTATCTACTACTGATGTGAGGCTGTAGCTTCCAGGATTATCCCTGCTACCTTTCTTAAACAGTGGTACCACATTAGTTATTCTCCAGTCCTCTGGGATCTCACCTGTAGCCAATGAGGATACAAAAATATCAGTCAAGGACAAAGTAATTTCCTCCCTTGTTTCCCTCAGTATTCTGGGATAAATTCCATCTGGCCCAGGAGATTTATCTACCTTGATATTTAAAAGACCCAATACCTCCTCCTTTTCGATGTCATAGAATTTACAGTGCAAAGGAGGCCATGCGGCCCATCGAGTCTGCACTGGTCCTCGGAAAGAGCACCCTACTTAAGCCCACGCCTCCACCCTATTCCCGTAACCCCACCTAACCTTTTTGGACATAAAGGGCAATTTTTCATGGCTAATCCACCTAACCTGCACGTGTTTGGACTGTGGGAGGAAACTGGAGCACCCGGAGGAAACCCACGAACACACGGGGAGGACGTGCAGACTCCGCGCACAGTGAAACACCCGGGGATCGAACCTGGGACCCTGGCACTGTGAAGCAACTGTGCTACACCTACCGTGCTGTTAACATGACCCAGACTGTCCACACACCCGACCCAAGAATCATCTTCCACAAAGTCCTTTTCTTTGGTGAACACCTCACCCATTTCCTCTGGCTCAACACATAGTTTCCCCCCAGTGTCCTTAAGTGGTCCAATCCTTTCCATGGTCATCCTCTTGCTTTTTATATATGAATAAAAAGCTTTGGAATTCACCTTAATCCTACATGCCAAGGACTTTTCATGACCCGTCCTAATTTCTCGCTTAAGTACCTTGCTATTTTTTTTATACTCAAGGGTTTCGACTGTCCCCACCCTTCTCAACTGCATAAAAGCCTTCTTTTTCTTTTTGACGAGGTTCACAATATCCCTCGCTATCCAAGGGATAAACTCTCAGGAACGTGACTTTCCTGAATCCTAATGAACTGTCGTTTGAAAGACTCCCACATGTCCGATGATGATTTACTCTCCAACAGCTGCACCCAATCCAAATTCTTTCAATTCCTGTCTAATGTTACCGTTATCATAATTTGCCTTCCGCAGTTTAGCACCTTAAAGCAAGGGTTACCCTCAGCCCTATCCAAACTACCCTAAACCGTACAAAATTGTGGTCCCTACTCCCAAAACGTTCCCCTACGGAAACCTCAACCACTCATTCCCCAATACAAGATCCAGTACGAAAGCTGACAAAGCTGTCAGCTTTGACAAAGTAAGAAGTCTTACAACACCAGGTTAAAGTCCAACATGTTTGTTTCAAACACTAGCTTTAGGAGCACTGCTCCTTCCTCAGGTGAGCACTGCTCCTTCCATTCACCTGAGGAAGGAGCAGTGCTCCGAAAGCTAGTGTTTGAAACAAACATGTTGGACTTTAACCTGGTGTTGGAAGACTTATTTCTGTGCTCACCCCAGTCCAACGCCGGCATCTCCACATCATAGCTTTGACAAAGCAATCGGACTCGAAACGTTCGCTCTTTTCTCTCCCTACAGATGCTGCCAGACCTGCTGAGATTTTCCAGCATTTTCCCTTTGGTTTTAGATTCCAGCATCCGCAGTAATTTGCTTTTATCCAGTGGACTATCTACATACTGCATCAAGAAGCCTTCCTGCGTACACCTCACAAACTCTGCCCCATCCAAGCCTCCAGCAATAAGTGAATCCCAGTCAATATCGGGGAAATTAAAATCCCATACCACAACATTGCTCGGCAACAGGTGATGGAGAAGTTAAAGATATAGATTTAGATGCGGAAAGTTGGGAGGAGAAGTGAGTGGAACAGGAACATCAGCACGGGCTGCTTGGGCTGAATGGCCCGTTTCTGGGCTGTATGAACATATGAATATGCCTGATATGGGGCCCTCCCCACCCTGCTAAACCACCTCCCTGACTGGCCCCAGCAACCCAGCCCCTACTTCCCTTCTTCAGAGGATAGCATCCACGCTCCTTCGCCTGGCAATGGTCCTTACTCCCTGTGGGGCTGCTAGCACTGAATAGCTAGCGGCTCTTCGGTTGGTTGGCAGCTCTTAGATCTCATCTCTCAAAGAGACAGGAGTCTCAAGGGCAGCTGACTCGCTACTAGACTGCTGTGAAATCAAGCTGGGGCTCCCAAAACAGTCAATGCCAGACTGCCCCCATCCCCTACGCCCTTCTGGTCCCATTGTCAGAACCACTCACGCCCTAACACAATCTAGCCCCGGGAATCCAATTTACTCCAGATTCATTGCACAGGAGCATTTTCCTTGTCCTGTAGCAAGTTGAATCTTTTAAATTCTTCGGCAGTCTGGTACTTGAATTTGCCAATTTCATGTCAGATGTGTCCATTTTTACAAAGGCTGTTGATAAAAGTGCTTCATGAAAACAAAGCATCCCTACTTTGTAGAGGTAAAAGGTAAAAGAGGTAGAGGTAAAATAAAGTCTGGCCAGAAATCTCCGGGTGTTGCAATCTTTTCCCCCTGGCAGCGCACCCCCGCCACGGGTCCTGTGCGGCCTGATGTGTTTTCAATAGGAAATCCCATTGACCAGCAGCGGGAAGATAGAATCCCACCGTCGGGAACTGCCCACTGCTGAGGAACACAAAGCTGGGGGACCAGAGAATCCGGCCGCATCTCATTCGCCACACAGAATGTACTGCTTGATGGTAAAAAACCTAGAGTAGCAAAATACATGTTATGGAAAATCCTGTTCACTGTAAAAGAAGGATTCATGGAGAACAAGGAAACAAAACAAATCATCAAAGGAGAACATTTCTGGAAAATGTATTCACAGCCTACCTTCATCTGGTTTTGCAACCACTGGTGTTTGGGTCTCCTTACAGTGTGCAAGACGCTCACAAGGTGCAATATCCACATGGGTAATTCTGGCTATTCCTAGTTTCTGCAGGTGATGTCTATATTGGAGTTGAAAAATGAAAATCACTGTGGTGCAGTGAATAGTAAAGTGACAGTCAAACCTTGAATACCGCTATCCGTATTTAGTAATTGCAGTGGAACCCCCAAGTCCCAGAGTTTTACACAGTTCAGATAATTGTGTGAAATGCTATCTTGTTACATAATTTCTTTCGTTGTTTGCATTTTATATCTTATTGGTCAAAGCGACTACATAAATGTTTGGTTTCATTAGTTGCAGGACAACCTTATTGGTGTGCCTCAGGATAATGCTGTACCCTACATAACCAGATCAGAATTTGGATTATTCATTTATTTCCTTTAATTACATAAAGTCCCCTCTGTTTTGGCAATTAATGTACGTTCCACTGTTATGCTATTAACCAACAATTGTTTGCCGGCAACAGTCTGCATGATGAACTGGTAGTCCCAACAAACATTACACGTGTGACATACGTGTGACTAAATGTAACATATAAGCCACACAAGCAGACAACAAATGCACAAATTATAACCAGAACATGGGCAGCACGGTAGCACAGTGGTTAGCACTGTTGCTTCACAGTGCCAAGGACCTGGGTTCGATTCCCGGCTTGGGTCACTGTCTGTGCGGAGTCTGCACGTTCTCCCCGTGTCTGCGTGGGTTTCCTCCGGGTGCTCCGGTTTCCTCCCACAAGTCCTGAAAGACGTGCTGTTAGGTGAATTGGACATTCTGAATTCTCCCTCTGTGTACCCGAACAGGCGCCGGAATGTGGCGACTAGGGGCTTTTCACAGTAACTCCATTGAAGCCTACTCGTGACAATAAGCGATTATTATTAATTTTATTTGTGATAATAAAGATATGAAAAAAATGTACAGGGCCACATAAATAAACCAGCAGAAATAAAAACTTCAATCGTTCGACAGCTGTTCCTAAATCCTTTGCCAAAGTGCACACTACAAGCAGGTTTTTAGACAAGTTACAGACCTGTTTACAATGAGATTCTGAGCATGTTTGCCAGTTTAAATACTGGAGTTTCTTGAAAGCAATCAGTTTGTGATTATTTGGATGATTCACTTTTTTAATAAACTCGAGTAATCATCACAGGGAAGGCACAATTTGATTGGCTGGTGAGTATTGTTACTTCGGACTGATGTTAAACAACTGGCAAATTAAAAAAATATTAGGTATCAATAAGCAATGTGTGTGCACAGTCAGTAGTAAAGCAACAGGCTGATGAGTATTTTACTTTCAAGTAAGGTTTATTACTAAAACTAAGCTGTGTTAATTATTGGTAGGATTTAGCAGTATTCATAGGGTTTAATAAAGCCAGTAAAGTTCCTTAGACTTTGTCAGGTTTATTAGCAAGGTTAACTCCTACATAGAGAAATGGCAGCAATGCTCGAATCTCCAACGGGCATATTCTGTGCAATGTGGGAACTTCATTACGCTTCCCATGTCCTGGATAACCATTTGTGCATGAGGCAAGATCAGTTGCAGCAGCCCGATTTCGGTGTTTTGGGACTTGGGAGCAGCAGGTGGTGTCACTGCAGAATTTGAGAGGTTGAGCGCTATGTTTATAGATGTGATCACTCCACAACTTCAAGAGTATGCAAGGACAGAGGAATCGGTGACCAATACACAGTCACAAAAGGTACAGGCAGGTAATGCAGGAGTCCCCTGAATGTGGACCAGTTCCAAATCAAAATTCAGTTCTGAATACTGATCAGTGTCATGGCTCATCTGGGGGGTGCAGCCAGTGCAGGGTCTGTGGTATCGCAGGGTCTGTGGTATCGCAGGGTCTGTGGTATGGCAGGGTCTGTGGTATGGCAGGGTCTGTGGTATCGCAGGGTCTGTGGTATCGCAGGGTCTGTGGTATCGCAGGGTCTGTGGTATCGCAGGGTCTGTGGTATCGCAGGGTCTGTGGTATCGCAGGGTCTGTGGTATCGCAGGGTCTGTGGTATGGCAGGGTCTGTGGTATCGCAGGGTCTGTGGTATCGCAGGGTCTGTGGTATCGCAGGGTCTGTGGTACCGCAGGGTCTGTGGTATCGCAGGGTCTGTGGTATCGCAGGGTCTGTGGTATCGCAGGGTCTGTGGTATCGCAGGGTCTGTGGTATGGCAGGGTCTGTGGTATCGCAGGGTCTGTGGTATCGCAGGGTCTGTGGTATCGCAGGGTCTGTGGTATGGCAGGGTCTGTGGTATGGCAGGGTCTGTGGTATCGCAGGGTCTGTGGTATCGCAGGGTCTGTGGTATGGCAGGGTCTGTGGTATGGCAGGGTCTGTGGTATCGCAGGGTCTGTGGTATGGCAGGGTCTGTGGTACCGCAGGGTCTGTGGTACCGCAGGGTCTGTGGTATCGCAGGGTCTGTGGTATCGCAGGGTCTGTGGTATCGCAGGGTCTGTGGTATCGCAGGGTCTGTGGTATCGCAGGGTCTGTGGTATGGCAGGGTCTGTGGTACCGCAGGGTCTGTGGTACCGCAGGGTCTGTGGTATGGCAGGGTCTGTGGTACCGCAGGGTCTGTGGTATCGCAGGGTCTGTGGTACCGCAGGGTCTGTGGTATGGCAGGGTCTGTGGTACCGCAGGGTCTGTGGTATCGCAGGGTCTGTGGTATCGCAGGGTCTGTGGTACCGCAGGGTCTGTGGTATCGCAGGGTCTGTGGTATGGCAGGGTCTGTGGTATGGCAGGGTCTGTGGTATCGCAGGGTCTGTGGTATGGCAGGGTCTGTGGTACCGCAGGGTCTGTGGTACCGCAGGGTCTGTGGTATGGCAGGGTCTGTGGTATGGCAGGGTCTGTGGTATCGCAGGGTCTGTGGTATGGCAGGGTCTGTGGTATCGCAGGGTCTGTGGTATCGCAGGGTCTGTGGTATCGCAGGGTCTGTGGTATCGCAGGGTCTGTGGTACCGCAGGGTCTGTGGTATCGCAGGGTCTGTGGTATGGCAGGGTCTGTGGTATCGCAGGGTCTGTGGTATCGCAGGGTCTGTGGTATGGCAGGGTCTGTGGTATGGCAGGGTCTGTGGTATGGCAGGGTCTGTGGTATCGCAGGGTCTGTGGTATCGCAGGGTCTGTGGTATGGCAGGGTCTGTGGTACCGCAGGGTCTGTGGTATGGCAGGGTCTGTGGTATCGCAGGGTCTGTGGTATCGCAGGGTCTGTGGTATCGCAGGGTCTGTGGTATCGCAGGGTCTGTGGTATGGCAGGGTCTGTGGTATGGCAGGGTCTGTGGTATGGCAGGGTCTGTGGTATGGCAGGGTCTGTGGTATGGCAGGGTCTGTGGTATCGCAGGGTCTGTGGTATGGCAGGGTCTGTGGTATCGCAGGGTCTGTGGTATCGCAGGGTCTGTGGTATGGCAGGGTCTGTGGTATGGCAGGGTCTGTGGTATGGCAGGGTCTGTGGTATCGCAGGGTCTGTGGTATCGCAGGGTCTGTGGTATGGCAGGGTCTGTGGTACCGCAGGGTCTGTGGTATGGCAGGGTCTGTGGTACCGCAGGGTCTGTGGTACCGCAGGGTCTGTGGTATCGCAGGGTCTGTGGTATCGCAGGGTCTGTGGTACCGCAGGGTCTGTGGTACCGCAGGGTCTGTGGTATCGCAGGGTCTGTGGTATCGCAGGGTCTGTGGTATCGCAGGGTCTGTGGTATCGCAGGGTCTGTGGTACGGCAGGGTCTGTGGTACCGCAGGGTCTGTGGTATCGCAGGGTCTGTGGTATGGCAGGGTCTGTGGTACGGCAGGGTCTGTGGTACCGCAGGGTCTGTGGTATCGCAGGGTCTGTGGTATCGCAGGGTCTGTGGTATCGCAGGGTCTGTGGTATCGCAGGGTCTGTGGTATGGCAGGGTCTGTGGTATGGCAGGGTCTGTGGTATCGCAGGGTCTGTGGTACGGCAGGGTCTGTGGTA
This sequence comes from Scyliorhinus canicula, assembly GCF_902713615.1. Lineage (NCBI taxonomy): Eukaryota > Metazoa > Chordata > Chondrichthyes > Carcharhiniformes > Scyliorhinidae > Scyliorhinus > Scyliorhinus canicula. Next base: position 3,441,042 of record NC_052173.1, on the reverse strand, counting down.
CCGCAGGGTCTGTGGTACCGCAGGGTCTGTGGTATCGCAGGGTCTGTGGTATCGCAGGGTCTGTGGTATCGCAGGGTCTGTGGTATCGCAGGGTCTGTGGTATCGCAGGGTCTGTGGTATGGCAGGGTCTGTGGTATGGCAGGGTCTGTGGTATCGCAGGGTCTGTGGTATGGCAGGGTCTGTGGTATCACAGGGTCTGTGGTACGGCAGGGTCTGTGGTATCGCAGGGTCTGTGGTATCGCAGGGTCTGTGGTATGGCAGGGTCTGTGGTATGGCAGGGTCTGTGGTATGGCAGGGTCTGTGGTATCGCAGGGTCTGTGGTATGGCAGGGTCTGTGGTATCGCAGGGTCTGTGGTATGGCAGGGTCTGTGGTATCGCAGGGTCTGTGGTATGGCAGGGTCTGTGGTACCGCAGGGTCTGTGGTACGGCAGGGTCTGTGGTACGGCAGGGTCTGTGGTACGGCAGGGTCTGTGGTATGGCAGGGTCTGTGGTACCGCAGGGTCTGTGGTACCGCAGGGTCTGTGGTACCGCAGGGTCTGTGGTATCGCAGGGTCTGTGGTATGGCAGGGTCTGTGGTATCGCAGGGTCTGTGGTATCGCAGGGTCTGTGGTATCGCAGGGTCTGTGGTATCGCAGGGTCTGTGGTATGGCAGGGTCTGTGGTATCGCAGGGTCTGTGGTATGGCAGGGTCTGTGGTATGGCAGGGTCTGTGGTATCGCAGGGTCTGTGGTATCGCAGGGTCTGTGGTATCGCAGGGTCTGTGGTATCGCAGGGTCTGTGGTATGGCAGGGTCTGTGGTATGGCAGGGTCTGTGGTATGGCAGGGTCTGTGGTATGGCAGGGTCTGTGGTATGGCAGGGTCTGTGGTATCGCAGGGTCTGTGGTATCGCAGGGTCTGTGGTATCGCAGGGTCTGTGGTATCGCAGGGTCTGTGGTATCGCAGGGTCTGTGGTATCGCAGGGTCTGTGGTATCGCAGGGTCTGTGGTATCGCAGGGTCTGTGGTATCGCAGGGTCTGTGGTATGGCAGGGTCTGTGGTATGGCAGGGTCTGTGGTATGGCAGGGTCTGTGGTATCGCAGGGTCTGTGGTATCGCAGGGTCTGTGGTATCGCAGGGTCTGTGGTATCGCAGGGTCTGTGGTACCGCAGGGTCTGTGGTACGGCAGGGTCTGTGGTATCGCAGGGTCTGTGGTATCGCAGGGTCTGTGGTATGGCAGGGTCTGTGGTATGGCAGGGTCTGTGGTACGGCAGGGTCTGTGGTACCGCAGGGTCTGTGGTATGGCAGGGTCTGTGGTATGGCAGGGTCTGTGGTATGGCAGGGTCTGTGGTATCGCAGGGTCTGTGGTATGGCAGGGTCTGTGGTATGGCAGGGTCTGTGGTATGGCAGGGTCTGTGGTATGGCAGGGTCTGTGGTATCGCAGGGTCTGTGGTATGGCAGGGTCTGTGGTATGGCAGGGTCTGTGGTATGGCAGGGTCTGTGGTATCGCAGGGTCTGTGGTATCGCAGGGTCTGTGGTATGGCAGGGTCTGTGGTATGGCAGGGTCTGTGGTATGGCAGGGTCTGTGGTATGGCAGGGTCTGTGGTATGGCAGGGTCTGTGGTATCGCAGGGTCTGTGGTATGGCAGGGTCTGTGGTATGGCAGGGTCTGTGGTATGGCAGGGTCTGTGGTATCGCAGGGTCTGTGGTATGGCAGGGTCTGTGGTATCGCAGGGTCTGTGGTATCGCAGGGTCTGTGGTATCGCAGGGTCTGTGGTATCGCAGGGTCTGTGGTATCGCAGGGTCTGTGGTATCGCAGGGTCTGTGGTATCGCAGGGTCTGTGGTATGGCAGGGTCTGTGGTATCGCAGGGTCTGTGGTATCGCAGGGTCTGTGGTATCGCAGGGTCTGTGGTATCGCAGGGTCTGTGGTACCGCAGGGTCTGTGGTACCGCAGGGTCTGTGGTATCGCAGGGTCTGTGGTATCGCAGGGTCTGTGGTATCGCAGGGTCTGTGGTATGGCAGGGTCTGTGGTACCGCAGGGTCTGTGGTATGGCAGGGTCTGTGGTATGGCAGGGTCTGTGGTATCGCAGGGTCTGTGGTATCGCAGGGTCTGTGGTATGGCAGGGTCTGTGGTATCGCAGGGTCTGTGGTATCGCAGGGTCTGTGGTATCGCAGGGTCTGTGGTATCGCAGGGTCTGTGGTATGGCAGGGTCTGTGGTATGGCAGGGTCTGTGGTATGGCAGGGTCTGTGGTATCGCAGGGTCTGTGGTATGGCAGGGTCTGTGGTATGGCAGGGTCTGTGGTATCGCAGGGTCTGTGGTATCGCAGGGTCTGTGGTATGGCAGGGTCTGTGGTATCGCAGGGTCTGTGGTATCGCAGGGTCTGTGGTATCGCAGGGTCTGTGGTATCACAGGCGGCTCAGCTGCACAGTAGGGTACAAGGAAGACTGAAAGAAGAATCGTGATAGGTGGTTCAATAGTTAGGAGAATGCATAGGCATTTCTGTGGCCATAGACATGAATCCAGAAGAGGGAGTTGCTTCCTTAGCGTTGGAAACATGGATGTCAGTGAGCGGCTGCGAGGGTGAACAGCCAGTACTTGTGGTCCATATTGGAATGAAGCAGAAAGAGGTTTGTGGTCTTGCAGTAAGAATTTGGGGAGCAAGGGAGAAAACAAACAAGCTGGGCCCCAAAAGCAGTCTCTCATCATCGAGGATGACTTGCTTCCATTCATAGAATTTACAGTGCAGAAGGAGGCCATTCGGCCCATCGAGTCTGCACCGGCCCTTGGAAAGAGCACCCAACTTAAGCCCACATCTTCCCCCTAGACCTGTAACCCCACCTAACCTTTTAGAAACTAAGGGGCAATTTAGCACGGCCAATCCACCTAACCTAATCTTTGGACTGTGGGAGGAAACCGGAGCACCCGGATGAAACCCACGCAGACACGGGGAGGATGTTCTTCCAGCGGAGCGAGCAGAGAGGGGAGCAATTTCTGGAGCGGAGATCTGGAAGGTAATCCGAGTTTTTGATTTTTAACTTACTTTTTCGGAGCAGGAAACCGGAAGTCGGACGTGGGGAAACCTGGGAAGGTTGTATTAGCCAATAAATTTGAACGGTGAGGAAACCCGTGACACCACACGTGCAGTGTGTCCCACCCTCCCTCCTCTAACCTAAAAAAAAAAGACTCCGTGCTGTGAGCAGGTAAGCTATGGCAGCTAGGACAGTGGAATATAGAACATAGAACGATACAGCGCAGTACAGGCCCTTCGGCCCTCGATGTTGCACCGACATGGAAAAAAAAAACTAAAGGCCATCTAACCTACACTATGCCCTTATCATCCATATGCTTATCCAATAAATGTTTAAATGCCCTCAATGTTGGCGAGTTCACTACTGTTGCAGGTAGGGCATTCCACGGCCTCACCACTCTTTGCGTAAAAAACCCACCTCTGACCTCTGTCCTATATCTATTACCCCTCAATTTAAGGCTATGTCCCCTCGTGCTAGCCACCTCCATCCGCGGGAGAAGGCTCTCGCTGTCCACCCTATCTAACCCTCTGATCATTTTGTATGCCTCTATTAAGTCACCTCTTAACCTTCTTCTCTCTAACGAAAACAACCTCGTCCATCAGCCTTTCCTCATAAGATTTTCCCTCCATACCAGGCAACATCCTGGTAAATCTCCTCTGCACCCGTTCCAAAGCTTCCACGTCCTTCCTATAATGAGGCGACCAGAACTGTACGCAATACTCCAAATGCGGCCGTACCAGAGTTTGGTACAGCTGCATCATGACCTCATGGCTCCGGAACTCAATCCCTCTACCAATAAAGGCCAACACACCATAGGCCTTCTTCACAACCCTATCAACCTGGGTGGCAACTTTCAGGGATCTATGTACATGGACACCGAGATCCCTCTGCTCATCCACACTACCAAGAATTTTACCATTAGCCAAATATTCCGCATTCCTGTTATTCTTTCCAAAGTGAATCACCTCACACTTCTCCACATTAAACTCCATTTGCCACCTCTCAGCCCAGCTCTGCAGCTTATCTATGTCCCTCTGTAACCTGCAACATCCTTCCGCACTGTCTACAACTCCACCGACTTTAGTGTCGTCTGCAAATTTACTCACCCATCCTTCTGCGCCCTCCTCTAGGTCATTTATAAAAATGACAAACAGCAACGGCCCCAGAACAGATCCTTGTGGTACGCCACTCGTAACTGAACTCCATTCTGAACATTTCCCATCAACTACCACTCTCTGTCTTCTTTCAACTAGCCAATTTCTGATCCACATCTCTAAATCACCCTCAATCCCCAGCCTCCGTATTTTCTGCAATAGCCGACCGTGGGGAACCTTATCAAACGCTTTACTGAAGTCCATATACACCACATCAACTCCTCTACCCTCGTCTACCTGTTCAGTCACCTTCTCAAAGAACTCGATAAGGTTTGTGAGGCATGACCTACCCTTCACAAAACCATGCTGACTATCCCTAATCATATTATTCCTATCTAGATGATTATAAATCGTATCTTTTATAATCCTCTCCAAGAGTTTACCCACCACAGACGTTAGGCTCACCGGCCTATAGTTACCGGGGTTATCTCTACTCCCCTTCTTGAACAAAGGGACCACATTTGCTATCCTCCAGTCCTCTGGCACTATTCCTGTAGCCAATGATGACCTAAAAATCAAAGCCAAAGGCTCAGCAATCTCTTCCCTGGCTTCCCAGAGAATCCTAGGATAAATCCCATCCGGCCCCGGGGACTTATCTATTTTCACCTTGTCCAGAATTGCCAACACTTCTTCCCTACGCACCTCAATGCCATCTATTCTAATAGCCTGGGTCTCAGCATTCTCCTCCACAATGTTCATCCTGCAGAATGTTTGAGGTAAGGGAGACCACCAGTGTCCTTGCTGACTTCACCTGCGGGAAGTGCAGCCATCTCCAGCTCCTCACAGACCGTGTTAGGGAGCTGGAGCTGGATGAACTGAGGATCATTCGGGAAGCTGAGGGGGTGATAGATAGAAGCTACAGGGACATGGTTACACCGGAGAACAAAGGTAGCTGGGTAACAGTTAGAGGTGGGAAGAGGAGGGAGCAGTCAGTGCAGGGATCCCCTGTGGTTGTTCCTCTCAGAGCTGAGTATACCGTTTTGGATACGGCTGGGGGGGGAGGGGGGATTACCTAGCAGGGGGAGGCTGCAGTGACCGGGTCTCTGGCACGAGGTCCGGCTCTGGGGCTCAGGTTGCGGGGGGGGGGGGGGGGGGGGGGGGGGGGGGGGGGGGAAGGGGGGAAAGAGAGATTAGGAGAGCACTAGTTATAGAACATAGAACAGTACAGCACAGAACAGGCCCGTCGGCCCTCAATGTTGTGCCGAGCCATGATCACCCTACTCAAACCCACGTATCCACCCTATACCCGTAACCCAACAACCCCCCCCATTAACCTTACTTTTTTTAGGACACTACGGGCAATTTAGCATGGCCAATCCACCTAACCCGCACATCTTTGGACTGTGGGAGGAAACCGGAGCACCCGGAGGAAACCCACGCACACACGGGGAGGACGCGCAGACTCCACACAGACAGTGACCCAGCCGGGAATCGAACCTGGGACCCTGGAGCTGTGAAGCATTTATGCTAACCACCATGCTACCCTGCTGCCCCTAAATAGGGGACTCAATAGTTAGAGATACAGACAGGCGGTTCTGAGGGCATGGGCGAGACTGTCGGATGGTTTGTTGCCTCCCGGGTGCTCGGGTCCATGACGTCTCGGATCATGTCTTCAGGATCCTGAAGGGGGAGGGTGAGCAACCAGAAGTCGTGGTGCACATTGGTACCAACGACGTAGGTAGGAAAAGGGGTGTGGAGGTAATAAACAAGTTTAGGGAGTTAGGCTGGAAGTTAAAGGCCAGGACAGACAGAGTTGTCATCTCTGGTTTGTTGCCGGTGCCACGTGATAGCGAGGCTAGGAATAGGGAGAGAGTGCAGGTGAACACGTGGCTGCAGGAATGGTGTAGGAGGGAGGGCTTCAGGTATTTGGATAATTGGAGTGCATTCTGGGGAAGGTGGGACCTGTACAAGCAGGACGGGTTGCATCTGAACCAGAGGGGCACCAATATCCTGGGGGGGAGGTTTTCTAGTACTCTTCGGGAGGGTTTAAACTAATTTGGCAGGGGAATGGGAACCGGATCTGTAGTCCAGCAACTAAGGTAGACGATAGTCAGGACGCCAAAGCGTGTAGTGATGCAGTGGGGAAGGTAACACTGACAAAGGAGAGTACTTGCAGGCAAGGAGATGGGTTGAAGTGTGTATACTTCAACACAAGAAGCATCAGGAATAAGGTGGGTGAACTTAAGGCATGGATCAGTACTTGGGACTACGATGTGGTGGCCATCACAGAAACTTGGATAGAAGAGGGGCAGAAATGGTTGTTGGAGGTCCCTGGTTATAGATGTTTCAACAAGATTAGGGAGGATGGTAAAAGAGGTGGGGGGGGTGGCATTGTTAATTAGAGATCGTATAACAGCTGCAGAAAGGCAGTTCGAGGGGGATCTGCCTACTGAGGTAATATGGGTTCAAGTCAGAAATAGGAAAGGAGCAGTCACCTTGTTGGGAGTTTTCTATAGGCCCTCCAATAGCAGCAGAGATGTGGAGGAACAGATTGGGAAACAGATTTTGGAAAGGTGCAGAAGTCACAGGGTAGTAGTCATGGGCGACTTCAACTTCCCAAACATTGAGTGGAAACTCTTTAGATCAAATAGTTGAATTCACCTGAGGAAGGAGCAGTGCTCCGAAAGCTAGTGTTTGAAACAAACATGTTGGACTTTAACCTGGTGTTGTAAGACTTCTTATTGGAAAAACTTGAGGATAGACAAGTCCCCCGGGCCTGACGGGATATATCCAAGGATTCTATGGGAAGCAAGAAATGAAATTGCAGAGCCGTTGGCAATGATCTTTTCGTCCTCACTGTCAACAGGGGTGGTACCAGGGGATTGGAGAGTGGCGAATGTCGTGCCCCTGTTCAAAAAAGGGAACAGGGATAACCCTGGGAATTACAGGCCAGTTAGTCTTACTTCGGTGGTCGGCAAAGTAATGGAAAGGGTACTGAGGGATAGGATTTCTGAGCGTCTGGAAAGACACTGCTTGATTAGGGATAGTCAGCACGGATCTGTGAGGGGTAGGTCTTGCCTCAAGTCTCATTGAATTCTTTGAGCAGGTGACCAAGCCCGTGGCTAAAGGTAAAGCAATGGATGTAGTGTGCATGGATTTTAGTAAGGCATTTGATAAGGTTCCCCATGGCAGGCTTATGCAGAAAGTAAGGAGGCATGGGATAGTGGGAAATTTGGCCAGTTGGATAACGAACTGGCTAACTGATAGAAGTCAGAGAGTGGTGGTGGATGGCAAATATTCAGCCTGGAGTCCAGTTACCAGTGGCGTACTGCAGGGATCAGTTCTGGGTCCTTCGCCGTTTGTGATTTTCATTAATGACTTGGATGAGGGAGTTGAAGGATGGGTCAGTAAATTTGCAGACGATACGAAGATTGGTGGAGTTGTGGATAGTGAGGAGGGCTGTTGTCGGCTGCAAAGAGACATAGATAGGGTGCAGAGCTGGGCTGAGAAGTGGCAGATGGAGTTTAGAACATAGAACATGGAGCATTACAGCGCAGTACAGGCCCTTCGGCCCTCGATGGTGCGCCGACCTGTGAAACTACTCTAAAGCCCATCTACACTATTCCCTTAGCACCCATATGTCTATACAATGACCATTTGAATGACCTTAGTGTTGGCGAGTCCACTACTGTTGCAGGCAGGGCATTCCACGCCCTTACTACTCTCTGAGTAAAGAACCTACCTCTGACATCTGTCCTGTATCTATCTCCCCTCAATTTAAACCTATGTCCCCTCGTGCTGGACATCACCATCCGAGGAAAAAGGCTCTCACTGTCCACCCTATCTAATCCTCTGATCATCTTGTATGCTTCAATTAAGTCGCCTCTTAACCTTCTCCTCTCTAACGAAAACAGCCTCAATCCCTCAGCCTTCCCTCAGAAGATCTTCCCTCCATACCAGGCAACATTCTGGTAAATCTCCTCTGCACCCTTTCCAATGCTTCCACATCCTTCCGATAATGCGGCGACCAGAATTGCACGCAATACTCCAAATGCGGCCGCACCAGAGTTTTGTACAGCTGCAACATGACCTCATGGCTCTGAAACTCAATCCCTCTACCAATAAAAGCTAACACACGTACGCCTTCTGAACAACCCTCTCAACTTGGGTGGCAACTTTCAGGGATCTATGGACATGGACACCGAGATCTCTCTGCTCATCCACACTACCAAGAATCTCACCATTAGCCCAGTACTCTGTCTTCCTGTTATTCCTTCCAAAATGAATCACCTCACACTTTTCTGCATTAAACTCCATTTGCCACCTCTCAGCCCAGCTCTGCAGCTTATCTATGTCCCTCTGTAACTTGTAACATCCTTCTGCACTGTCCACAACTCCACCGATTTTAGTGTTATCTGCAAATTTACTCACCCATGCTTCTACGCCCTCCTCCAGGTCATTTATAAAAATGACAAACAGCAGTGGCCCCAAAACAGATCCTTGTGGTACACCACGAGTAACTGGACTCCAGGATGAACATTTCCCATCAACTACCACCCTTTGTCTTCTTCCAGCTAGCCAATTTCTAATCCAAACTGCTAAATCACCCTGAATCCCATGCCTCTGTATTTTCTGCAATAGCCTACCGTGGGGGACCTGGTCTATAGTTATCGGGGTTATCTCTACTCCCCTTCTTGAACAAGGGGACAACATTTGCTATCCTCCAGTCTTTTGGCAATATTCCTGCAGACAAAGATGACTTAAAGATCAAAGCCAAAGGCTCAGCAATCTCAAAGAACAAAGAAAATTACAGCACAGGAACAGGCCCTTCGGCCCTCCCGGCCTGCGCCGATCCAGATCCTTTATCTAAACCTGTCTCCTATTTTCCAAGGATCTACTTCCTTCTGTTCCCACCCATTCATATACCTGTCCAGATGCTTCTTAAATGATGCTATTGTGCCCGCCTCTACCACCTCCGCTGGTAAAGCGTTCCAGGCACCCACCACCCTCCGCGTAAAAAACGTTCCACACACATCTCCCTTAAACTTTCCCCCTCTCACCTTGAAATCGTGACCCCTTGTAACTGACACCCCCACTCTTGGAAAAAGCTTGTTGCTATCCACCCTGTCCATACCTCTCATAATTTTGTAGACCTCAATCAGGTCCCCCCCTCAACCTCCGTCTTTCCAACGAAAACAATCCTAATCTACTCAACCTTTCTTCATAGCTAGCACCCTCCATACCAGGCAACATCCTGGTGAACCTCCTCTGCACCCTCTCCAAAGCATCCACATCCTTCTGGTAATGTGGCGACCAGAACTGCACGCAGTATTCCAAATGTGGCCTAACCAAAGTCCTATACAACTGTAATATGACCTGCCGACTCTTGTACTCAATACCCCGTCCGATGAAGGCAAGCATGCTGTATGCCTTCTTGACCACTCTATCAACCTGCGTTGCCACCTTCAGGGTACAATGGACCTGAACTCCCAGATCTCTCTGTACATCAATTTTCCCCAGACCCTTCCATTGATCATATGGTCCGCTCTTGAATTTGATCTTCCAAAATGCATCACCTCGCATTTGCCTGGATTGAACTCCATCTGCCATTTCTCTACCCAACTCTCCAATCTATCTATATTTTGCTGTATTCTCTGACAGTCCTCCTCGCTATCTGCAACTCCACCAATCTTAGTGGCATCTGCAAACTTGCTAATCAGACCATCTATACCTTCCTCCAGATCATTTATGTAGATCACAAACAACAGTGGTCCAAGCACGGATCCCTGTGGAACACCACTAGTCACCCGTCTCCATTTTGAGAAACTCCCTTCCACCACTACTCTCTGTCTCCTGTTGCCCAGCCAGTTCTTTATCCATCTAGCTAGTACACCCTGAACCCCATACGACTTCACTTTTGCCATCAACCTGCCATGGGAAACTTTATCAAACGCCTTACTGAAGTCCATGTACACAACATCTACAGCCCTTCCCTCATCAATTAACTTTGTCACTTCCTCAAAGAATTCTATTAGGTTTGTAAGACATGACCTTCCCTGCACAAAACCATGCTGCCTATCACTGATAAGTCTATTTTCTTCCAGATGTGAATAGATCCTATCCCTCAGTATCTTCTCCAACAGTTTGCCTACCACTGACGTCAAGCTCACACGTCTGTAATTCCCTGGATTTTCCCTGCTACCCTTCTTAAACAAAGGGACAACATTAGCAATTCTCCAGGCCTCCGGGACGTCACCCATGCTCAAGGATGCTGCAAAGATATCTGTTAAGGCCCCAGCTATTTCATCCCTCGCTTCCCTCAGTAACCTGGGATAGATCCCATCCAGACCTGGGGACTTGTCCACCTTAATGTCTTTTAGAATACCCAAAACTTCCCCTTTCCGTATGACAACTTGACCTAGAGTATTTAAACATCCATCCCTAGCCTCAACATCCATCTTGTCCCTCTCCTTTCTGAATACCGATGCAAAGTACTCATTAAGAATCTCACCCATTTCCCCCAAGTCCATGCATAAATTCACACTCTTGCCATTGAGTGGGCCAATCCTTTCTCTAGTTACCCTCTTGCTCCTTACATACGAATAAAAGGTTTTGGGATTTTCCTTAACCCTGTTAGCCAAAGATATTTCATGACCTCTTTTAGCCCTTTTTATTGCGCGTTTGAGATTCGTCCTACTTTCCCGATATTCCTCCAAAGCTTCATCAGTTTTGAGTTGCCTCGATCCTATGTATGCTTCCTTTTTCATCTTAGCTAGTCTCACAATTTCACCCGTCATCCATGGTTCCCTAATCTTGCCATTTCTATCTCTCATTTTCACAGGAACATGTCTGTCCTGCACTCTAATCAACCTTTCCTTAAAAGACTCCCACATTTCAAATGTGAATTTACCCTTAAACAGCTGCTCCCAATCCACATTCCCGAGCTCCTGCCGAATTTTGTTATACTCTGCCTTTCCCCAATTTAGCACTCTTCCTTTAGGACCACTCTCGCCTTTGTCCATGAGTATTCTAAAACTTACGGAATTGTGATCGCTATTCCCAAAGTAATCACCGACTGAAACATCAACCACCTGGTCGGGATCATTCCCCAATACCAGGTCCAGTATGGCCCCTTCCCGAGTTGGACTATTTATATACTGCTCTAAAAAACTCTCCTGGATGCTCCTTACAAACTCTGCTCCATCTACGCCTCCAACACTACATGAGTCCCAATCAATGTTGGGGAAGTTAAAATCTCCCATCACAACCACCCTATTGCTCCTACATTTTTCTATAATCTGTCTGCATATTTGTACCTCTATTTCATGCTCACTTTTGGGAGGCCTGTAGTAAAGTCCCAACAATGTTACTGCACCCTTCCTATTTCTTAGCTCCACCCATACTGCCTCAGTGCTCGAATCCTCTATCGTGGCCTCCTTAATCACAGCTGTGATATCATCTCTGACGAGTAATGCAACTCCTCCACCCCTTTTACCTCCCTCTCTATCCCTCCTGAAGCATCTATACCCTGGGATATTCAGTTGCCAGTCCTGCCCTTCCCTCAACCAAGTCTCAGTAATACCAATAACATCATATTCCCAGGTACTGATCCTTATGAACCTCGAGCCCTTCTAGTCTAGTAGCCTGTATCTCAGTATTCTCCTCAACAACATTGTCTTTTTCCTGTGTGAATACTGACAAAAAATATTCATTTAGCACCTCTCCTATCTCCTCAGACCCCACGCACAACTTCCCACTACTGTCCTTGACTGGCCCTACTCTTACCCTAGTCATTCTTTTATTCCTGACATATCTATAGAAAGCTTGAGGGTTATCCTTGATCCTACCTGCCAAAGACTTCTCATGTCCCCTCCTGGCTCTTCTTAGCTCTCTCTTTAAGTCCTTCCTAGCTAACTTGTAACTCTCGAGCGCCGTAATTAAACCTTCACGTCTCATCTTTACATAAGCCTCCTTCCTCTTGACAAGTGTTTCAACTACTTTAGTAAACCACGGTTCCCTCGCTCGACCACTTCCTCCCTGCCTGACAGGTACATACTTATCAAGGACACAAAATAGCTGTTCCTTGAACAATCTCCACATTTCCATTGTGCCCATCCCCTGCAATTTCCCTCCCCATCCTAGGCATCCTCACCGCATCATAATCAAGTCTTGCCTCACCGCATCATAATTGCCTTTCCCCCAGCTATAACTCTTGCCTTGCGGTATATACCTATCCCTTTCCATCACTAAAGTAAACTTAACCGAATTGTGGTCACTATCACCAAAGTGCTCACCTACTTCCAAATCTAAATCTGTCCTGGTTCATTACCCAGTACCAAATCCAATACGGCCTCGCCTCTCGTTGGCCTATCTACATACTGCATCAGGAAACCCTCCTGCACACATTGGACAAAAACGGACCCATCTAAAGTACTCGAACTATAGCGTTTCCAGTCAATATTTGGAAAGTTAAAGTCCCCCATAACAACTACCCTGTTACTTTGGATCCAATCCAGAATCATCTTTAGAATCCTTTCCTCTACATCTCTGGAACTTTTCGGAGGCCTATAGAAACAGGGTGACCTCTCCTTTCCTGTTTCTAACCTCAGCCCATACTACCTCAGTAGACGAGTCCTCATCAAATGTCCTTTCTGCCACCGTAATACTGTCCTTGACTAACAATGCCACCCCTCCCCTTCTTTTACCACCTTCCCTGAGCTTACTGAAGTATCTAAACCCCGGCACCTGCAACAACCATTCCTGTCCCTGCTCTATCCATGTCTCCGAAATGGCCACAACATCGAAGTCCCAGGTACTAACCCATGCCGCAAGTTCACCCACCTTATTCCGGATGCTCCTGGCATTGAAGTAGACACACTTTAAACCACCTTCCTGCCTGCCGGTACACTCCTGCAACTTTGAAACCTTGCTCATGACCTCACTACTCTCAACCTCCTGTCTACTGGAGCTACAATTCAGGTTCCCAATCCCCTGCTGAATTTAAACCCTCCCGAAGAGCATTAGCAAATTTCCCTCCCAGGATATTGGTACCCCTCTGGTGCAGGTGTAGACCATCCCGTTTGTAGAGGTCCCACCTACCCCAGAATGAGCCCCAATTATCCAGGAATCTAAAACCCTCCCTCCTGCACCACCCCTGCAGCCACGTGTTCAACTGCTCTCTCTCCCTATTCCTCGTCTCGCTAGCACGTGGCACGGGTAACAACCCAGAGATAATAACTCTGTTTGTTCTAGCTCTGTAAGATTCCACCCTAGCTCCCTGAATTCCTGCCTTACATCCCTCTCCCTTTTCCTACCTATGTCGTTGGTACCGATGTGGACCACGACTTGGGGCTGCTCCCCCTCCCCATTAAGAATCCAGAAAACACGATCCGAGACATTGCGGACCCTGGCACCTGGGAGGCAACACACCAACCGCGAGTCTCTCTCATTCCCACAGAATCTCCTATCTACCCCCCTAACTACGGAGTCTTCAAGGACTAATGTTCTTCTCCTCTCCCCCCTTCCCGTCTGAGCAGCAGGGACAGACTCTGTACCAGAGACCTGTACCCCACAGCTTACCCCTGGTAAGTCCCCACCCCCCAACAGTATCCAAAGCGGTATACTTGTTACTGAGGGTAACGACCACAGGGGATCCCTGTATTGACTGTTTCCTCCCAGCCCTCTCACCATCACCCATCTATCTTTATTCTTCGAAGTACATGCCTGAAGCTTCTATCTATGACCACCTCTGCCTGTCGAATGATCCGAAGTTCATCCAGCTCCAGTTCCCTAACACAGTTTCTGAGGAGCTGGAGTTGGGTGCACTTCCCACAGGTGAAATCAGCAGGGACACTGACGGTGTCCCTCACCTCAAACATTCTGCAGGAGGAACATTGCACTGCCTTCCCTGCCATCCCCTCTAGATAAAAACAAGAAAAAGAAAGGAAGAGCTTACCTGATAATCACTCAACCCCTTAGGTTAGAGGAGGTGGAAGCGTGGGGGACACTACAAGTGTAGCATCTCGGGTTTAGCAACCGCCCAACTTATATTTTAACCCTGAAAAGTGTGAGGTTGTCCATTTTGGAAGGAAAAATATGAATGCGGAATACAGGGTTAATGGTAGGGTTCTTGGCAATGTGGAGGAGCAGAGAGATCTTGGGGTCTATGTTCATAGATCTTTGAAAGTTGCCACTCAAGTGGATAGAGCTGTGAAGAAGGTCTATGGTGTGCTAGCGTTCATTCGCAGAGGGATTGAATTTCAGAGCCGTCAGGTGATGATGCAGCTGTACAAAACCTTGGTCAGGCCACATGTGGAGTACTGTGTGCAGTTCTGGTCACCTCATTTTAGGAAGGATGTGGAAGCTTTGGAAAAGGTGCAAAAGATATTCACCAGGATGTTGCCTGGAATGGAGAGTAGGTCTTACGAGGAAAGGTTGAGGGTGCTAGGCCTTTTCTCAAAAAGCCGGAGAAGGATGAAGGGAGACTTCATAGAGGTCTACACAATGATCAGGGGAATAGATAGAGTAGGCAATCAGAGACTTTTCCCCCGGGTAGAACGAACCTTTACAAGGGACATAAATTTAAGGTGAATGGTGGAAGATATAGGGGGGGATGCAAGAGGTAGGTTCTTTACCCAGAGAGTAGTGGGGGCATGGAATGCATTGTCTGTGGAAGTAGTTGAGTCATTGGAAACATTAGGGACCTTCAAGCGGCTATTGGATAGGTACATGGATTACGGTAGAATGATGGGGTGAGGGGGAAGGGATGAAGCAATTCATGGACCAATTGAGGTTTCCAAAGGTGGAAGAGGATCTGGTGGAGGGACTAGGGGCCCCGATAGAGTTAGAGAATATTGTTAAGGGCCTAGGGAGTATGCAGTCGGGCAAGGCCCCGGGGCCGGACTGCTATCCTGTAGAACAGGCATTGTCAAACTCGGGGGCGCGTGTGTGGAGGGTCGCGGAGCCGTCCGTTGCTGCTTTCCTGATCATGCAAATCTGCGCACCACAGCCGGTTGTCAATAACGCCGGCTGCAAGGGGCCTTCAAAATGGCTGTGAACGTGTAAAAAAAGTGCGGCCACACTGTGCATGTGTGCCAGATCATCAAAACTATGCATATGCGCGCTGATGATCAGGTACGCATGCACATGGGGCTGGTTTAGCTCACTGAGCTAAATCACTGGCTTTGAAAGCAGACCAAGCAGGCCAGCAGCACGGTTCGATTCCTGTACCAGCCTCCCCGAACAGGCGCCGGAGTGTGGCGACTAGGGGCTTTTCACAGTAACTTCATTGAAGCCTACTTCTGACAATAAGCTATTTTCATTTTCATTTTTTTCATTTCACAGTGCGGCCGCATTTTTAAAAAATGGTCGCAGCTTTTTGTTTTAAAAGTTCGGGGGGGTTTATTCATTTATTTTATTTCATTTTATTTTAATTTTTTTCATTTATTTTATTCATTTTATTTTTTATCCAGGTTTGGGGGGGGTTTTATTCGATAAGGTTTTACAGGAAAAAAATGCAAAACGTTGGACAGATGGAGACTCCAGACTTTCCGACACCGGAAGGCGTCACCTTCATCCAACAGGTTCCATTGGAGGAGCGTGTACGAGGGCCAAAGGGACCCAAAACCATTTCCTTCATTTTTGTCAGCAGCAAACAAGGCAAGAGAAAATGGTGGGTCACAAAAGTCAACCGGCGTAGGCCGCGAAGGCCGGCCGGCGTGGGTCGCGAAGGCCGGCCGGCGTGGGTCGCGAAGGCCGGCCGGCGTGGGTCGCGAAGGCCGGCCGGCGTGGGTCGCGAAGGCCGGACGGCGTGGGTCGCGAAGGCCGGACGGCGTGGGTCGCGAAAGTTGACCGGGTTGGGTCCCGAAGGTTGGCCAGTTGCTAAAAGTTGGTCCCCAGAAATAAAGTTTGAAAAACACTGCTGTAGAATTCTACAATAAATTTTCGGAACCGTCGAGTCCACTCCTGCTAAGGACCTTTAATGAGGCTAAAGAAAGAGGGACCCTCTCCCCCCCCCCCCACCAACAATGTCACAGGCTTCAAATTCACTCATTCTCAAACGGGAGAAAGATCTGCTACAATGTGGGTCCTGCAGACCAATATCGCTCTTGAACGCAGATGCCAAATTGCTGGCCAAGATTTTGGCCGCTAGAATTGAGGACTGTGTCCCAGGGGTGATAGGGGAGGATCAGACAGGCTTCGTTAAGGGCAGGCAGCAGAACTCCAATGTATGGAGGCTCTTAAACATTATTATGATGCCGTCAGAAGGAGGGGAGGCAGAAGTAGTGGCTGCTATGGATGCAGAGAAAGCCTTTGACTGGGTGGAATGGGAGTACCCGTGGGAAACGCCAAGAAGGTTTGGATTCGGTGAGGGATTCATAGGGTGGGTCCAACTACTTTATCAGGCCCACATAGCAAGAGTATGCACGAACAGGGTGAGATCGGAATATTTTAGGCTTCGCCGAGGGACTAGGCAGGGGTGCCCCCTCTCCCCGTTACTATTCGCCCTTGCAATAGAGCTGTTGGCCATAGTACTGCGGGCTTCAAAGAACTGGCAGGGGTTGGTGAGGAGCATCGGCTCTCGCTCTATGTGGATGATCTGCTCCTGTATATTTTGGACCCACTAGAGGGGATGGGGAGGTCATGCAGATTTTGAGGGACTTCGGCAATTTTTCAGGGTACAAATTAAACGAGAAGAAAAGCGAGATGTTCGTGATCCAGGCTAAAGGGCAAGAGAAGAGACTGGGAGAGCTTTCGCTTAAGATGGTGGAGAAGAGCTTTCGATACCTAGGTATACAGGTGGTTAGGAACTGGGATGCCCTCCACGAGCTTAACTTATCCTGGCTGGTAGAGCAGTTGGAGGGGGACTTTAAAAGATGGGACATGCTCCCGCTTTCTCTAGCGGGGAGGGTGCAGACCATTAAGATGACGGTCCTCCCCAGATTTCTGTTTGTCCTCCAGGGCCTTCCCACCATCCTTCATCCCCAAGTCCTTCTTTAAGTGGATGAATAAGATCATTTCGGGATTTGTATGGGCAAATAAAACCCCGCGAGTAAAGAGACTGTATCTGGAGTGCAGT
The DNA here is from genome assembly GCF_902713615.1 of Scyliorhinus canicula. Lineage (NCBI taxonomy): Eukaryota > Metazoa > Chordata > Chondrichthyes > Carcharhiniformes > Scyliorhinidae > Scyliorhinus > Scyliorhinus canicula. The sequence goes on along the minus strand of NC_052173.1, from coordinate 3,423,866 downwards.
CGTGGGGTTGGGGGGGGCGGCTGGGCTGTCGCTGGCGAATTTTTGCAGCTACTACTGGGCGGCTAATATCGCCATGATTAGGAAATGGGTATTGGGTGGAGGGAGCCTCAGTCTGGACCCTGATACGCAACAATCAGATTTGCCCCGGGGAAGATAGACGGAGGGTTTCAAAGTTGGCATAGGGCAGGTATTAATAGGATGGGGACCTGTTCATAGACGGGACTTTTCCCAGCTTGAAAGCGCTGGAGGAGAAATTTAATTTGCCTCTGGAAATGCCTTCAGATACCTAGAAGGGGCTGTTTAGCTCACTGGGCTAATCGCTGGCTTTGAAGGGAGACCAAGGCAAGCTGGCAGCACGGTTCGATTCCCGTAACAGCCTCCCCGAACAGGCGCTGGAATGTGGCGACTAGGGGCTTTTCACAGTAGCTTCATTTGAAGCCTACTTGTGACAATAAGCGATTTTCATTTCATTTTTCATTTCAGGTATGTGTCTTTCTTAAAAAACAGGTGGTGACATTTCCGTTGCTACCCCCACGGAGGATACAGGATCTCCGGCACCTGGGTAGGGGAGGGGAAGGAGTCGGACATCTACCAAGAACTACAGGAGGCGGAGGAAGCCCCAGCGGGGGAACTTAAGGGTAAGTGGGAGGGGGGGCTAGGCGGGGAGCTGGATGCGGGCCTGTGGGCAGATGCCCTCAACAGGATCAATTCCTCATCATCATGTGCCAGGCTTAGCTTAATGCAGTTTAAGGTGGTCCACCCTGCACACATGACAGCAATGAGAATGAGCAAGTTTTTTGTGGTTGAGGATAGATGTGCGGGAAGCCCAGCGACCCATGTCCATATGTTCTGGCATGTCCAGCTCTTAAAGGATTCTGGCAGGGATTCGCTACTGCAACGTCCAAGATCCTAGACACGCAGGTGGTGCCGAGTCCAGAGATAGCGATCTTTGGAGTGTCAGAAGATCCTGGAGTCCCGGAAGTGAAAGAGGCCGAGGTGTTGGCCTTTGCCTCCCTGGTAGCCCGGAGCCAGATCCTGTTAATGTGGAGGGACTCGAAGCTCCTGAGTGTGGAGACCTGGGTTAGTGACATGGCTGGGTTTCTCAGTCTCGAGAAAACAAAGTTTGCCTTGAGAGGGTCCATGACGGGGTTCTCTCGGAGGTGGCAGCTGTTCCTCAACTTTTTAGATGAACACTAAAATGTCAGCAGCAGGGGGGGGGGGGGGGTAGTAAATGTTGCGTATTCTTGTTCTTTTTTCTTTATATTATGTTGACGGTCACCTTGTTTTATTAAATGTTGTTAATGGTTATGCAAAAATTATGTTTTGATAAAAATCTGAAAAAAATAATTAAAAAAAAGAATGATGGGGTGTAGATTAATTTGTTCTTAACCTAGGACAAAAGTTCGGCACAACATCGTGGGCCGAAGGGCCTGTTCTGTGCTGTATTTTTCTATGTTAAAAGTAGTAGTCGCAGGACCCGAAGCAGTAATCTCCAGGTTATTCCCAGTACCACACTCAGGTTTCCTCCCACAGTCCAAAGATGTGTTGGCCTTTATTGGTAGAGGGATTGAGTTCCGGAGCCATGAGGTCATGTTGCAGCTGTACAAAACTCTAGTACGGCCGCATTTGGAGTATTGCGTACAGTTCTGGTCGCCTCATTATAGGAAGGATGTGGAAGCTTTGGAACGGGTGCAGAGGAGATTTACCAGGATGTTGCCTGGTATGGAGGAAAAATCTTATGAGGAAAGGCTGATGGACTTGAGGTTGTTTTCGTTAGAGAGAAGGAGGTTAAGAGGTGACTTAATAGAGGCATACAAAATGATCAGAGGGTTAGATAGGGTGGACAGTGAGAGCCTTCTCCCGCGGATGGAGGTGGCTAGCACGAGGGGACATAGCCTTAAATTGAGGGGTAATAGATATAGGACAGAGGTCAGAGGTAGGTTTCTTACGCAAAGAGTGGTGAGGCCGTGGAATGCCCTACCTGCAACAGTAGTGAACTCGCCAACATTGAGGGCATTTAAAAGTTTATTGGATAAGCATATGGATGATAATGGCATAGTGTAGGTTAGATGGCCTTTAGTTTTTGACTTCTCATGTCGGTGCAACATCGTGGGCCGAAGGGCCTGTACTGCGCTGTATCGTTCTATGTTCTATGTGCAGGTTAGGTGGATTGGCTATGCTGAATTGCCCTTAAGTGTTCAAAGGCTAGGTGAGGTGAGGTTACACAGATCTGAGGATAGGGTGGGGGAATGGGCCTAGGTAGGGTGCTCTTCCAAAGGGTCAGTGCAGACTCGATGGGCCAAATGGCGTCCTTCTGCACTATAGGAATTCTATGATTACTTGAACAGAAATAATGTGCAGGGGAACAGGGAGAAGGCAGGGAAATGTCACAAAATAATAATGTTCATTTAGTTGGCCGGTGCAGAAGCTTCCTTCTGCAGCATAACAATTCTGCAATTTTATCCTGGATACCAACAGAGAAAAATTACCCAATAAGGGAGCACAGTACCAGCCCTGACTGAACAAGCAACATGCCATAATGGATTTGTAGCGTTTCAAGGCCATTATTTATGACTCTATCCCAGGACATGATATTTCACAAGCTTTCCTTATGCTAATTTTAATTTGTGGTTTAGCGTCTAATCATCGCCTTGCTTCCTTCTACCCTGCTCTCATGTTAAAAACTTTATACATCCCTATTCAGTAACTGGGAAAGATGGAGAATAATTTTTTCAGCCCCTGAAAAAAATTTGAATTTGTGATGCTTGGTTTTTCCTTCAATCCCTTCCATGTTCTCAATCACTGAGCTGGCTTGGTGGCCTCAGCTAGAAACATTACCCTACATAATAAAGCATCACTAATGCTTTAGTCTCAGGTCCTTGCATCACTTACAGTCTGTTTGCCCTATCCTGTGACCACACTTTCAATGTTTGCTCAACAACTACACTGATATCCTTTTCTTAACTCAGCTAATTTAATCATGCTCCCTTCATTTTCTAAACTTTAGATCTGCCAACAAAAGAATCGCTCCCCAATGTTTCAGCCAATGAATTTTAACCCCCCTTTTTAAAAAGCTGCTTTTTACTGCGAGGATTCTCACTCAGTGAAAGTTAACTCCCAAAGGAAACAGGTATTGCAGCTTTCACAAGTTTCACTCCATCTCATGGAACTCTTATTTGCTCTGAAAGTTAGCCAAGTAACATAATTAGCAGCAGAAAGGAGTAGAGGATAGGTACCGCATTTCTGAATGAGTCTGAAGTTGAAGGACAGAAAGATCTGTATCCCATTGCAGCATCCTGGAGAGGTTAGCAGAGTAGACGGTGAAGCAGAAATGGGAAAGGTTAGTTTCATACACATTGAATAAAGCCACACAATTAGCACAGTGGAAAGATCCACTAGCCCCATCTGATTTGTTGGATTTGCAAATATATATGACCAGATCCAATACCAAATGGTTAAGTGATGACACACAGGATTTTTCAGATAAAGCTAATTAATTTTATTTGATCATTTCACTGATTAGGGTGTTCCTCGACTGAACTGGAAGTTGAAATATTAGAGTGACCAATGCACCTCCCCTGCACATCTTTGGGTTGTGGGGGGTGAAAACCACCCAAACACGGGAAGAATGTGCAAACTCCACATGGACAGTGACCCAGAGCCGGGATCCAACCTGGGACCTCGGCACTGTGAGGCAGTAGTGCTAACCACTGCGCCGCCCATTATTCTGTGATCTTTACCATTAGACCATAAGACACAGGAGCAGAATTAGGCCACCCGGCCCATCGTGTCTGCTCCACCATTCAATCATGGCTGATACTTTTCTCACCCCATTCTCCTGCCTTCTCCCCATAAACCCCATATCCCCTTATTAATCAAGAACCTATCTATCTCTGTCGTAAAGACACCCAGTGAATTCATAGAATTTTTTTTTACAGTGCAGAAGGAGGCCATTCGACCCATCGAGTCTGGACCGGCTCTTGGAAAGAGCACCCTACCCAAGGTCAACATCTCCCCCTATCCCAATAACCCAGTAACCCCACCCAACACTAAGGGCAATTTTGGACACTAAGGGCAATTTATCATAGCCAATCCACCTAACCCGCACATCTTTGGACTGTGGGAGGAAACCGGAGCACCCGGAGGAAACCCACGCACACACGGGGAGGATGTGCAGACTCCGCACAGACAGTGACCCAAGCCGGAATCGAACCTGTCGATGGAGCTGTGAAGCCATTGTGCTATCCACAATGCTACCGTGCTGCCTTCTCCGGCAAAGAGTTCCACAAATTCACCACCCTCTGGCTGAAGAAATTCCTCCTCATCTCTGTTTTAAAGGATCGTCCTTTCAGTCTGAGATGGTGTCCGCTGGTTCTAGATTTTCCTACAAGTCGAAACATCCGCTTCACGGCCAGTCTCTCCAGGCCTCGCAGTATCCTGTAAGTTTCAATAAGATCCTCCCTCCTCCTTCCAAACTCCAACGAGTACAGACCCAGAGTCCTCAACCGTTCCTCATACAACAAGTTCTTCATTCCAGGGATCATTCTTGTGGACCTCCTCTGCACCCTTTCCAAGGCCAGCACATTCTTCCTTAGATACGGGGCCCAAAACTGCTCACAATACTCCAAATGGGGTCTGACCAGAGTCTTATACAGCCTCAGAAGTACATCCCTGGTGTTGTATTCTAGCCCTCCTGACATGAATGCTAACATTGCATTTGCCTTCTTAACTGCTGACTGAACCTGCACATTAACCTTAAGAGAATCATGAACAAGGACGCCCAACTCCCCATGTGCTTCTGATTTCCTAAGCATTTCCCCATTTTAAAAAATAGTCTATGCCTAAATTCCTCCTTCCAAAGTGCATAATCTCATCTTTAATAACAGACTCTAAAATATTACCAATGACCAGAGTCAGGCTATAATTTCCCGTCTTCTGCCTCCCTCCCTTCTTAAACAGTGGTGTTACATGAGCCACTTTCCAGACGTCTGGGACCCTTCCTGCCGCCAGTGATTCCTGAAAGATCGCCACCAATGCCTCCACAATTTCCTCAGCTAACTCTTTTAGGATCCTGGGGTGTAGTCCATCTGGTTCAGGTGACGTATCCACCTTCAGACCTTTGTTTCCCCAGAACCTTCTCCTTTGTGATGGCCACTGCATGCACCTCTGACCCCTGATTCTCCTGGAGCTCTGGCATCCCACTGGTGTCTTCCACCGTGAAGACTGATGCAAAGTGACTATTCAGAGCGGAGCTGCTGATTGGCTGTTGCGGGGAAAATTTGCATCAGTGCATTGCGGTCACTGCATCCAGAATGTGTACCTCAACAAGACACCCACCGTGTTCAAGTGAAGGCAAGCATCCAGCAGAGGGCAGTAGAGCAGAGCTGCTGATTGGCTGTTGTGGGGGAAATTTGCATCAGTGCATTGCGGTCACTGTATCTTGAAGATGGTTTGTGGAGGAGCTGTTGTCAAGTGACAACAGAATGTTTGAGGTGAGGGACGCCGTCTGTGTCCCTGCTGATTTCACCTGTGGGAAGTGCACCCATCTCCAGCTCCTCAGAAACTGTGTTAGGGAACTGGAGCTGGAGCTGGATGAACTTTGGATCATTCGGGAGCAGAGGTGGTCATAGATAGTAGCTTCAGGGATGTAGTTACTCCGAAGAATCAAGATAGACGGGTGACGGTGAGGGGCAGGGATGAAGCAGTCAGTACAGGGATCCTCTGTGGTTGTTCCCCTCAGTAACAAGTATACCGTTTTGGATACTGTTGAGGGGGACGACCTACCGGGGTAAGCCACGATGAACGAATCTCCAGCACTGAGTCCGTCCCTGTGGCTCAGAGGGGAAGGAGGGAAAGCAATAGTTATTGGGGACTCGATAATTAGAGGGACAGATAGACGGTTCTGTGGCAGCGAAAGAGACTCACGGATGGTATGTTGCCTCCCGGGTGCCAGGGTCCGTAACGTCTCGGACTGTGTTTTCAGAATCGTTAAGGGGGAGGGGGAACAGTCACAAGTCGTGGTACACATCGGTACCAACGACATAGGTAAGAGAAGGGACGGGGATTTAAAACAGGAATTTAGGGAGCTAGGATGGAAGCTGAGAGCCAGGACAAACCATGTTGTCATCTCTGGTATGTTGCCGGTGCCACGTGCTAGTGAGGTGAGGAACAGGGAGAGAGTGCAGATGAACACGTGGCTACAGGGTTGGTGTAGGAGGGAGGGTTTCAGGTACGTGGATAATTGGAGCACGTTTTCAGTTACGAGTGGCGTACCACAAGGATCTGTTCTGGGGCCGTTGCTGTTTGTCATTTTTATAAATGACCTAGAGGAGGGCGCAGAAGGATGGGTGAGTAAATTTGCAGACGACACTAAAGTCGGTGGAGTTGTAGACAGTGCGGAAGGATGTTGCAGGTTACAGAGGGACATAGATAAGCTGCAGAGCTGGGCTGAGAGGTGGCAAATGGAGTTTAATGTGGAGAAGTGTGAGGTGATTCACTTTGGAAAGAATAACAGGAATGCGGAATATTTGGCTAATGGTAAAAATCTTGGTAGTGTGGATGAGCAGAGGGATCTCGGTGTCCATGTACATAGATCCCTGAAAGTTGCCACCCAGGTTGATAGGGTTGTGAAGAAGGCCTATGGTGTGTTGGCCTTTATTGGTAGAGGGATTGAGTTCCGGAGCCATGAGGTCATGATGCAGCTGTACCAAACTCTGGTACGGCCGCATTTGGAGTATTGCGTACAGTTCTGGTCGCCTCATTATAGGAAGGACGTGGAAGCTTTGGAACGGGTGCAGAGGAGATTTACCAGGATGTTGCCTGGTATGGAGGGAAAATCTTATGAGGAAAGGCTGATGGACTTGAGGTTGTTTTCGTTAGAGAGAAGAAGGTTAAGAGGTGACTTAATAGAGGCATACAAAATGATCAGAGGGTTAGATAGGGTGGACAGCGAGAGCCTTCTCCCGCGGATGGAGGTGGCTAGCACGAGGGGACATAGCCTTAAATTGAGGGGTAATAGATATAGGACAGAGGTCAGAGGTGGGTTTTTTACGCAAAGAGTGGTGAGGCCGTGGAATGCCCTACCTGCAACAGTAGTGAACTCGCCAACATTGAGGGCATTTAAAAATTTATTGGATAAGCATATGGATGATAAGGGCATAGTGTAGGTTAGATGGCCTTTAGTTTTTTTTTCCATGTCGGTGCAACATCGAGGGCCGAAGGGCCTGTACTGCGCTGTATCGTTCTATGTTCTATGTTCTATGTTTTGGGGAAGGTGGGACCTGTACAGACAGGACGGTTTACATCTGAACCAGAGGGGCACCAATATCCTGGGAGGGAAATTTGCTATGGCTCTTCGGGGGGGTTTAAACTAATTTGTCAGGGGGGTGGGAAACGAGCTGTAGTCCAGAAGCCAGTGTTGAGAGTAAGGAGGTACTGAGGAGGGTATCAAGGTCGCAGTAGTGTAGTGTACCGGCAGACAGAAAGGTGGGTTGAAGTGTGTCTACTTCAATGCATGGAGCATCCGGAATAAGGTAGGTGAACTTGGAGCGTGGATTGGTACTTGGGACTACAATGTTGTGGCCATTACGGAGACATGGTTAGAACAGGGACAGGAATGGTTGTTGGAAGTTCCGGGGTATAGATGTTTCAGTAAGAGTAGGGAAGGTTGTAGAAGAGGTGGAGGAGTAGCATTGTTAATCAAGGTTAGTTTAACGGCTGCAGAAAGGCTGTTCAAAGGGGATCTGCCTACTGAGGTAATATGGGCCGAAGTTAGAAATAGGAAAGGAGCGGTCACGTTGTTAGGAGTTTTCTATAGGCCCCAAATAGTAATAGAGATGTGGAGGAAGAAATTGCAAAACAGATTATGGATAGGTGTGGAGGTCTCAGGGGAGTTGTCATGGGTGACTTTAACTTTCCAAATATTGATTGGAGCCTCTATAGGTCAAACAGTTTGGATGGGGCAGTTTATGTACAGTGTGTGCAGGAGGGTTTCCTGACACAATATGTGGATAGGCCGACAAGAGGGGGGGGGGCCACATTGAATTTGGTACTGGGTAACGAACCGGGCCGAGTGTTAGATTTGTTTGTGGGATAGCACTTTGGAGATAGTGACCATAATTCGGTGTCTGTCACTATTGCAATGGAGAGTGATAGGGCCATACGGCAGGGCAAGGTTTATAATTGGGGGAGGGGTAATTATGATGCGATTAGGCAAGAATTATGGAGCATAAGATGGGAACAGAAACTGTCAGGGAAAGGCACAAATGAAAAGTGGAGCTTATTCAAGGAACAAATACTGCATGTCCTTGATAGGTATGTCCCTGTCAGGCAGGGAGGAAATGGCCGTGTGAGGGAACCATGGTTCACAAAAGAGGTTGAATGTCTTGTCAAGAGAAAAAAAGAAGAGTATGTAAGGATGAGAAAACAAGGTTCAGTTGGGTCGCTTGAGGGTTACAAGGTAGCAAGGAATGAGCTAAAAAAAAAGGGCTTAGGAGAGCTAGGAGGGGGCATGAGAAGTCCTTGGTAGGTCGGATCAAGGAAAACCCCAAGGCTTTTTACTCTTATGTGAGAAATAAAAGGATGACCAGGGTGAGGGTAGGGCCGGTCAAGGACAGTCGTGGGAACTTGTGCATGGAGTCAGAAAAAATAGGAGAGGCGTTGAATTAATACTTTTCTTCAGTGTTCACCAAGGAGAGGGGCCACGTGTTTGAGGATGAGAGTATGAGGCGGTTAGGCTGGAGGAGGTAGATGTTCTGAGGAAGGATGTATTAGCAATTTTGAAAAACCTGAGGGTCGACAAGTCCCCTGGGCCAGATGGGATATATCCAAGGATTCTTTGGGAGGCAAGGGATGAGATTGCAGAGGCTTTGATCTTTGGGTCCTCACTGTCTACAGGGATAGTGCCAAAGGACTGGAGAGGGGCGAATGTTGTTCCTCTGTTCAAGAAAGGGAATAGGAATTACCCTGGTAATTATAGGCCAGTTAGTCTTACTTCGGCGGTAGGTAAGTTAATGGAAAAGGTCCTGAAGGATAGGATTTATGACCATTTGGAAAGATGCAGCTTAATCCGGGATAGTCAAACGGATTTGTCTTGCCTCACAAATTTGATTGAATTCTTTGAGGAGGTAACTAAGTGTGTAGTTGAAGATAGAGCAGTTGATGTCGTATACGTGGATTTTAGTAAGGCGTTTGATAAGGTTCCCCATGGTCGGCTCATGAAGAAAGTAAGGAGGTGTGGGATAGAGGGAAATTTGGCCAATTGGATAAGTAACTGGCTATCACATAGAAGACAGAGGGTGGTGGTGGATGGAAAATTTTCAGACTGGAGACCAGTTACCAGCGGTGTACCACAGGGATCAGTGCTGGGTCCTCTGCTATTTGTGATTTAGAACATAGAACATTACAGCGCAGTACGGGCCCTTCGGCCCTCGATGTTGCGCCGACCTGTGAAACAATCTGAAGCCTATCTGACCTACACTATTCCATTTTCATCCATATGTCTATCCAGTGACCACTTAAATGCCCTTAAAGTTGGCGAGTCTACTACTTAGAACATAGAACAGTACAGCACAGAACAGGCCCTTCGGCCCTCAATGTTGTGCCGAGCCATGATCACCCTACTCAAACCCACGTATCCACCCTATACCTGTAACCCAACAACCCCACCCCCCTTAACCTTACTTTTATTAGGACACTACGGGCAATTTAGCATGGCCAATCCACCTAACCCGCACATCTTTGGACTGTGGGAGGAAACCGGAGCACCCGGAGGAAACCCACGCACACAGGGGGAGGACGTGCAGACTCCACACAGACAGTGACCCAGCCGGGAATCGAACCTGGGACCCTGGAGCTGTGAAGCATTTATGCTAACCACCATGCTACCCTGCTGCCCCGCTACCCTGCTACTACTGTTGCAGGCAGGGCGCTCCACACCCCTACTACTCTCCGAGTAAAGAAACTGCCTCTGACATCTGTCCTATATCTGTCTCCCCTCAATTTAAAGCTCTGTCCCCTCGTGTTGGACATCACCATCCGAGGAAAGAGACTCTCATTGTCCACCCTATAGAACATAGAACGATACAGCGCAGTACAGGCCCTTCGGCCCTCGATGTTGCACCGACATGGAAAAAAACTAAAGGCCATCTAACCTACACTATGCCCTTATCATCCATATGCTTATCCAATAAACTTTTAAATGCCCTCAATGTTGGCGAGTTCACTACTGTTGCAGGTAGGGCATTCCACGGCCTCACCACTCTTTGCGTAAAAAACCCACCTCTGACCTATATCTATTACCCCTCAATTTAAGGCTATGTCCCCTCGTGCTAGCCACCTCCATCCGCGGGAGAAGGCTCTCGCTGTCCACCCTATCTAACCCTCTGATCATTTTGTAAGCCTCTATTAAGTCACCTCTTAACCTTCTTCTCTCTAACGAAAACAACCTCAAGTCCATCAGCCTTTCCTCATAAGATTTTCCCTCCATACCAGGCAACATCCTAGTAAATCTCCTCTGCACCCGTTCCAAAGCTTCCACGTCCTTCCTATAATGAGGCGACCAGAACTGTACGCAATACTCCAAATGCGGCCGTACTAGAGTTTTGTACAACTGCAACATGACCTCATGGCTCCGGAACTCAATCCCTCTACCAATAAAGGCCAACACCCCATAGGCCTTCTTCACAACCCTATCAACCTGGGTGGCAACTTTCAGGGATCTATGTACATGGACACCGAGATCCCTCTGCTCATCCACACTACCAAGAATTTTCCCATTAGCCAAATATTCCGCATTCCTGTTATTCTTTCCAAAGTGAATCACCTCACACTTCTCCACATTAAACTCCATTTGCCACCTCTCAGCCCAGCTCTGCAGCTTATCTATGTTGCTCTGTAACCTGCAACATCCTTCCGCACTGTCTACAACTCCACCGACTGCAAATTTACTCACCCATCCTTCTGCGCCCTCCTCTAGGTCATTTATAAAAATGACAAACAGCAACGGCCCCAGAACAGATCCTTGTGGTACGCCACTCGTAACTGAACTCCATTCTGAACATTTCCCATCAACTATCACTCTCTGTCTTCTTTCAACTAGCCAATTTCTGATCCACATCTCTAAATCACCCTCAATCCCCAGCCTCCGTATTTTCTGCAATAGCCGACCATGGGGAACCTTATCAAACGCTTTACTGAAATCCATATACACCACATCAACTGCACTACCCTCGTCTACCTGTTCAGTCACCTTCTCAAAGAACTCGATAAGGTTTGTGAGGCATGACCTACCCTTCACAAAACCATGCTGACTATCCCTAATCATATTCCTATCTAGATGATTATAAATCGTATCTTTTATAATCCTCTCCAAGACTTTACCCACCACAGACGTTAGGCTCACCGGCCTATAGTTACCGGGGGTTATCTCTACTCCCCTTCTTGAACAAAGGGACCACATTTGCTATCCTCCAGTCCTCTGGCACTATTCCTGTAGCCAATGATGACCTAAAAATCAAAGCCAAAGGCTCAGCAATCTCTTCCCTGGCTTCCCAGAGAATCCTAGGATAAATCCCATCAGGCCCCGGGGACTTATCTATTTTCACCTTGTCCAGAATTGCCAACACTTCTTCCCTGTGCACCTCAATGCCATCTATTCTAATAGCCTGGGTCTCAGCATTCTCCTCCACAATATTATCTTTTTCTTGAGTGAATACTGACGAAAAGTATTCATTTAGTATCTCGCTTATCTCCTCTGCCTCCACACACAACTTCCCACCACTGTCCTTGACTGGCCCTACTCTTACCCTAGTCATTCTTTTATTCGTGACATACCTAAAGAAAGCTTTTGGGTTTTCCTTGATCCTACCTGCCAAAGACTTCTCATGTCCCCTCCTTGCTCGTCTCAGCTCTCTCTTTAGATCCTTCCTCGCTTCCTTGTAACTATCAAGAGCCCCAACTGAAACTTCACGCCTCATCTTCACATAGGCCTCCTTCTTCCTCTTAACAAGAGATTCCACTTCTTTGGTAAACCACGGTTCCCTCGCTCGACCCCTTCCTCCCTGCCTGACTGGTACGTACTTATCAAGAACATGCAATAGCTGTTCCTTGAACAAGCTCCACATATCCAGTGTGCCCAACCCTTGCAGCCTACTTCTCCAACCTACACATCCTAAGTCATGTCTAATGGCATCATAATTGCCCTTCCCCCAGCTATAACTCTTGCCCTGCGGGGTATACTTATCCCTTTCCATCACTAACGTAAAGGTCACCGAATTGTGGTCACTGTTTCCAAAGTGCTCACCTACCTCCAGATCTAACACCTGGCCTGGTTCATTACCCAAAACCAAATCCAATGTGGCCTCGCCTCTTGTTGGCCTGTCAACATATTGTGTCAGGAAACCCTCCTGCACACATTGTACAAAGAACGACCCATCTAATGTACTCGAACTATATCTTTTCCAGTCAATATTTGGAAAGTTAAAGTCTCCCATAACAACTACCCTGTTACTTTCGCTCTTTTCCAGAATCATCTTCGCCATCCTTTCCTCTACATCCCTAGAACTATTAGGTGGCCTATAGAAAACTCCCAACAGGGTGACCTCTCCTTTCCTATTTCTAACCTCAGCCCATACTACCTCGGAAGAAGAGTCCCCATCTAGCATCCTTTACGCCACCGTAATACTGTCCTTGACTAGCAGCGCCACACCTCCCCCTCTTTTGCCCCCTTCTCTGAGCTTACTAAAACACCTAAACCCCGGAACCTGCAACAACCATTCCTGTCCCTGCTCTGTCCATGTCTCTGAAATGGCCACAACATCGAAGTCCCAGGTACCAACCCATGCTGCCAGTTCCCCTACCTTATTTCGTATACTCCTGGCATTGAAGTAGACACACTTCAAACCACCTAACTGAACACTGGCACCCTCCTGCGAAGTCAAATCTGTGCTCCTGACCTCTATACTCTCAATCTCCCGTACCCCAAAACTACAATCCAGGTTCCCATGCCCCTGCTGAATTAGTTTAAACCCCCCCAAAGAGCACTAACAAATCTCCCCCCCAGGATATTGGTGCCCCTCAGGTTCAGATGTAGACCATCCTGTCTATAGAGGTCCCACCTTCCCCAGAAAGAGCCCCAGTTATCCAGAAATCCGAATCCCTCCCGCCTGCACCATCCCTGTAGCCACGTGTTTAATTGCTCTCTCTCCCTATTCCTCATCTCACTATCACGTGGCACGGGCAACAACCCAGAGATAACAACTCTGTTTGTTCTCGCTCTGAGCTTCCATCCTAGCTCCCTAAAGGCCTGCCTGACATCCTTGTCCCCTTTCCTACCTATGTCGTTAGTGCCAATGTGGACTACGACTTGGGGCTGCTCCCCCTCCCCCTTAAGGACCCGGAAAACACGATCTGAGACATCACGTACCCTTGCACCTGGGAGGCAACATACCAAACGTGAGTCTCTCTCGCTCCCACAAAATCTCCTATCTGTGCCCCTGACTATTGAGTCCCCAATTACTAATGTTCTACTCCTTTCCCCCCTTCCCTTCTGAGCAACAGGGACAGACTCTGTGCCAGAGGCCCGTACCCCATGGCTTACCCCTGGTAAGTCGTCCCCCCCACAAGTATCCAAAACGGTATACTTGTTACTCAGGGGAACGACCGCAGGGGGTCCCTGCACTGACTGCTCCTTCCCAGTCCCTCTTACAGTTACCCATCTATCTCCAGTCTTTGGTGTAACTACTTCCCTGAAGCTCCTATCTATGACCCCCTCTGCCTCCCGAATGATCCGAAGTTCATCCAGCTCAAGCTCCAGGTCCCTAACACGGTTTTTGAGGAGCTGGAGTTGGGTGCACTTCCCACAGATGAAAGCAGGGACACTGACGGCGTCCCTCACCTCAAACATTCTGCAGGAGGAGCATTGTACTGCCTTCCCTGACATCACCTCTAGATTTAAAAAAAACAAGAAAAAGAAAAAGAAAGGAAGAGCTTACCTGATATTCCCTCAAACCCTGCTGCCGCTGAAAGGTAAGCAAATTTAAAGGCACTCACTCACCTTCACGACAGGCCCCTGCTCCCGCTTCCCAACCACCGTGGGGTGGGGGGGTTGGTTAGAGGAGGAGGTAGGGTGGGAAACACTGACGAAGTGTTTTGGGTTTAACTGTCACTTGACAACAGCCCCTCCACAAACCACCTTCAAATTAGGCTGACCGCACTGCACGTATGCAAATTTCCCCAGAACAGCTGATCAGTAGCTCCGCTCTGCTGCCCTCTGCTGGATGCTTTCCTTCCCTCAAACTCCTTGGGTCTCCTTCGCAGGTTCACCTTCAACTTAGGCTGACCGCACTGCACGTATGCAAATTTCCCCAGAACAGCTGATCAGTAGCTCTGCTCTGCTGCCCTCTGACTATCTTATATGTCTCTATTAAGTCACCTCTCAGCCTTCTCCTCTCTAACGAAAACACCTCAAGTCCCTGAGCCTTTCCTCGTAAGACATTCCATCCATACCAGGCAACATCCTAGTAAATCTCCTCTAGAACATAGAACATAGAACAGTACAGCACAGAACAGGCCCTTCGGCCCTCAATGTTGTGCCGAGCCATGATCACCCTACTCAAACTCACGTATCCACCCTATACCCGTAACCCAACAACCCCCCCTTAACCTTACTTTTATTAGGACACTACGGGCAATTTAGCATGGCCAATCCACCTAACCTGCACATCTTTGGACTGTGGGAGGAAACCGGAGCACCCGGAGGAAACCCACGCAAACAGGGGGAGGACGTGCAGACTCCACACAGACAGTGACCCAGCCGGGAATCGAACCTGGGACCCTGGAGCTGTGAAGCATTTATGCTAACCATTTCCTCTGAACCCTTTCCAAAGCTTCCACATCCTACCTATAATGTGGTGACCAGAACTGTACGCAGTACTCCAGGAGCGGCCACACCAGAGTTATGTACAGCTGCAGCATGACCTTGTGGCTCCGAAACTCAATCCCCCTACTGATAAAGGCTAGCACACCATATGCCTTCTTTACAGCCCTATTAACCTGGGTGGCAACTTTCAGGGATTTATGTACCTGGATGCCGAGATCTCTCTGTTCATCTACACTACCAAGAATCTTGCCATTAGCCCAGTACTCTGCATTCCTGTTACTCCTTCCAAAGTGAACCACCTCACACTTTTCCGCATTAAACTCCATCTACCACCTCTCAGCCCAGCTCTGCAGCTTATCTATGTCCCTCTGTATCCTATAACATCCTTCAGCACTATCCACAACTCCACCGACCTTCGTGTCATCTGCAAATTTACTAACCCATCCTTCTACACCCTCTTCCAGGTCATTTATAAAAATGACAAACAGCAGTGGCCCCAAAACAGATCCTTGCGGTACACCACTAGTAACTGAACTCCAGGATGAACATTTGCCATCAACCACCACCCTCTGTCTTCTTTCAGCTAGCCAATTACTGATCCAAACCACTAAATCACCTTCAATCCCATACTCCCTTATTTTCTGCAATAGCCTACCGTGGGGAACCTTATCAAACGCCTTACTGAAATCCATATACACCACATCAACCGCTTTACCCTCATCCACCTGTTTGGTCACCTTCTCAAAAAACTCAATAAGGTTTGTGAGGCATGACCTACCCTTCACAAAACCGTGTTGACTATCGCTAATCAACTTGTTCTTTTTAAAATGATTATAAACCCTATCTCTTATAACCTTTCCCAACATTTTACCCACAACCGAAGTAAGGCTCACAGGTCTATAATTACCAGGGTTGTCTCTACTCCCCTTCTTGAACAAGGGGACAACCTTTGCTATCCTCCAGTCTTCCGGCACTATTCCTGTCGACAAAGACGACATAAAGATCAAGGACAAAGGCTCTGCAATCTCCTCCCTGGCTTCTCAGAGAATCCTAGGATAAATCCCATCTGGCCCAGGGGACTTATCTATTTTGACATTTTCCAAAATTGCTAACACCCCCTCCTTGTGAACCTCAATTCCATCTAGCCTGGTCGACTGAACCCGAGTGTTCTCCTCAACAACATTGTCTTTCTCCAGTGTAAACACTGACGAAAAATATCCATTTAACGCTTCCCCTATCTCCTCTGATTCCACACACAACTTTCCACTACTATCCTTGATTGGCCCTAATCTTACTCTAGTCATTCTTTTGTTCCTGATATACCTATAGAAAGCCTTAGGGTTTTCCTTGATCCTATCCGCCAACGACTTTTCGTGTCCTCTCCTCGTTCTTCTTAACTCTCTCTTTAGGTCCTTCCTGGCTAACTTGTAACTCTCAAGTGCCCTAACTGAGCCTTCATGTCTCATCCTAACATAAGCCTTCTTCTTCCTCTTGACAAGTGCTTCAACTTCCTTAGTAAACCTTGCTCGACAACTCCCTCCCTGCCTGACAGGTACATACTTATCAAGGACACGCAGTAGCTGTTCCTTGAAAAAGCTCCACATTTCGATTGTACCCATCTCCTGCAGTTTCCTTCCCCATCCTATACATCCTAAATCTTGCCGAATACCATCATAATTGCCTTTCCCCCAGCTATAATTCTTGCCTTGCGGTATATACCTATCCCTGCCCATTGCTAAAGTAAACATAACCGAATTGTGATCACTATCACCAAAGTGCTCACCTACATCTAAATCTAACACCTGGCCGGGTTCATTACCCAGTACCAAATCCAATGTGGCCTCGTCCCTTGTTGGCCTGTCTACATACTGTGTCAGAAAACCATCCTGCACACACTGCACAAAAACTGACCCATCTATAGTACTCGAACTATAGTATTTCCTGTCAATATTTGGAAAGTTAAAGTCTCCCATAACAACTACCCTGTTACTCTCGCTCCTGTCAAGAATCATCTTTGCAATCCTTTCCTCTACATCTCTGGAACTATTCGGAGGTCTATAGACAACTCCCAACAGGGTGACCTCTCCTCTACTGTTCCTAACCTCGGCCCATACTGCCTCAGTAGACGAGTCCTCAAGCGTCCTTTCTACCGCCGTAATACTTTCCTTGATTAACAATGCCACACCCCCCCCTCTTTTACCATCTTCTCTGTTCTTACAGAAACATCTAAATCCTGGAACCTGCAACAACCATTCCTGTCCCTGCTCTACCCATGTCTCCGAAATCGCCACAACATCGAGATCCCAGGTACCAACCCATGCTGCAAGCTCACCCACCTTATTCCGGATGCTCCTGGCGTTGAAGTAGACACACTTCAAACCAGCATCTTGCTTGCCGGTGCCCTCTTTCGAACTTTTAACCCTATCCCTGACCTCACTACTCTCAACATCCTGTACACTGGGACTACAATTTAGGTTCCCATCCCCCTGCTGAATTAGTTTAAACCCCCCCGAAGAGCACTAGCAAATCTCCCCCCCAGGATATTGGTACTCCTCTGGTTCAGGTGAAGACCATCCTGTTTTTTATAAATGACTTGGAGGAGGGGGATGAAGGGTGGGTTAGTAAATTTGCAGCTGATACCAAGATTGGTGGAGTAATGGATGAGGTGGAGGGCTGTTGTAGGCTGCAAAGAGATATTGATAGGATGCAGAGCTGGGCCGAAAAATGGCAGATGTGAGTTTAACCCTGATAAGTGCGAGGTGATTCATTTTGGTAGAAATTTGAATGCAGATTACAGGGTCAACGGCAGGGTTCTGAGGAATGTGGGGGGACAGAGATATCTTGGGGTTCATGTCCACAGATCTCTGAAGGTTGCCACTCAAGTGGATAGAGCCGTGAAGAAGGCCTATAGTGTGTTAGTGTTTATTAACAGGGGGCTTGAGTTTAAGAGCCGCAGGGTTATGCTGCAACTATACATGACCCTGGTGAGACCACATTTGGAGTATCGTGTGCAGTTCTGGTCACCTCATTATAGGAAGGATGTGGAAGCATTGGAAAGGGTGCAAAGGAGATTTACCAGGATGCTGCCTGGTTTGCAGGATAGGCCTTACGAGGAAAGGTTGAGGGAGCTTAGGCTTTTCTCTTTGGAGTGAAGGAGGATGAGAAGTGACTTAATCGAGGTTTATAAGATGATGAGGGGGATAGATAGAGTGGGCGTTCAGAGACTATTTCCTCGGGTGGATGTAGCTGTTACAAGGGGGCATAACTATAAGGTTCAGGGTGGGAGATAGAGGAGGGATGTCTGAGGTAGGTTCTTTACTCAGAGAGTGGTTAGGGTGTGGAATGGACTGCCTGCTGTGATAGTGGAGTCGGACACTTTAGGAACTTTCAAGCGGTTATTGGATAGGCACATGGAGCACACTAGAATGACAGGGAGTGGGATAGCTTGATCTTGGTTTCGGACAATGCTCAGCACAACATCGAGGGCCGAAGGGCCTGTTCTGTGCTGTACTGTCTATGTTCAGTCCGTCTGCCATTTCTTTGTTTCCTATTACAGTAGTCCCCCGTTATACCGTGCCGCGATATACCGCGGGGGGGCTTATAGACCCCAACTGTCAATTGTGTCAATTTCAGCGGCCGGCTCACTTTGATACGGAGAGGGAAGCTGCTCTCTCACTGAAACAATCAGCCGGCCGCTGAAATTGACACTGCCGGCTGCTCTCTCCCTCCAATCCAACTTTTAAGTTTTAATGTTTCTGATTGGAGGGAGAGAGCAGCCGGCAGTGTCAATTTCAGCGGCCGGCTGATTGTTTCAGTGAGAGAGCAGCTTCCCTCTCCGGATCAAAGTGAGCCGGCCGCTGAAATTGACACTGCCGGCTGATTGGGAGAGAGCAGAGAACACAGGAGGAGGTCATACGGGCCTCTGCAAGACCAGCATGGTCTCACATCGCCCCTCCCCTCTGTAGCTGGGGTTCAGGCTGTGGCTGCTGGGGTACAGGCTGTGGCTGCTGGGGTACAGGCCGTGGCTGCTGGGCTTCAGGCCGTGGCTGCTGGGCTTCAGGCTGTGGCTGCTGGGGTACTGTGGCTGCTGGGGTACAGGCTGTGGCTGCTGGGGTTCAGGCCGTGGCTGCTGGGGTACTGATTGGAGGGAGAGAGCAGCCGGCAGTGTCAATTTCAGCGGCCGGCTGATTGTTTCAGTGAGAGAGCAGCTTCCCCCTCCGGCCGCTGAAATTGACACTGTTTTAATTAGATCCACGATGGGGGTTTTAAATTTATTTAAAAAGCTATGCTAGCGCTTCCCATTGTGAGTCTACGGGGGTCTGACCTCTCCCCCCGCCCCCCGTAGACTCACAAGGGGAAGCGCGAGCATAGATTTTTAAATAAATTTAAAACCCCCATCGTGGATATCCGCGGCTCGGATGCAACGCGGGTGGCTGTCTTGGACCCCAACACCCGCGTTATAAAGGGGGACTACTGTATTACTTCTCCAGTGGTCCAATGTTTACTTTTGCCTCTCTTTTACCTTTTATATATTGAAAGAAACTCTTCCAAGTTCCTTTATATTACTAGCTAGCTTGCACTCATATTTCATCTTCTCCCCCCTTTATTGCTTTTTTAGTTGTCCTATGCTCGCTTTTAAAGGCTTCCCAATCCTCTGGCTTCCCACTAATCCTCGCCACTTTGTATGCTTTTTCTTTTGCATTTATGCTGTCCTTGACTTCCCTCGTCAGCCATGGATGCCATGACAAGGGGAGGACATGTTTCCTCCTCCTTGGGATGAATTTCTGCTGTGCCTCCCTAATAACCCCTCAAATCTCCTGCCATTGCTGTTCCACTGTCTTCCCTGCTAGGCTCCTTCTCCAATCAACTCTGGCCAGCTCCTCCCTCATGTCTTTGTAGTTACCCTTATTTAATTGTAATCCCGTTACATCTGATTGCAGCTTCTCCCTCTTAAACTGTAGGGTTAACTCTGTCATATTGTGGTCACTGCCCCCTCAGGGTTCCTTCACCTTCAGATCCCTAATCAAGTCTGCCTCATTACACATCACCAAATCCAGAATTGCCTGTTCCCTAATGGGCTGAACCACAAGCTGCTCCAAAAAACCATCTCTTAAACATTCCACAAATTTCTATTCTTGGGACCCACTACCAACTTGATTTTCCCAGTCCACGTGCACATTGAAGTTGCCCATGATTATTGTGATATTGTCTTTTTTTAACGTGTTTTTTCTACCTCCTAATTTATTTTCTGCCCCACATCCTGACTCCTGCTAGGGGGCCTGTACATAATTCACATCAGAGTCTTTTTAACCTTTGCGATTCCTCAACTCTACCAATAAGACCATAAGACATAGGAGCAGAATTAGGCCACTCGGCCCATCGAATCTGCTCCGCCATTTAATCATGGCTGATATTTTCTCATCCCCATTCTCATGCCTTCTCCCCATAACTCCTGATCCTCTTATTAATGAAGAACCTATCTATCTCTGTCTCAAAGACACTCAGTGAATTGGCCTCCTCAGCCTTCTGAGTTCCACAGATTCACCACCCTCTGCCTGAAGAAATTCCTCCACATCTCTCTTTTAAAGGATCGTCCCTTTAGTCTGAGATGGTGTCCTCTGGTTTTAATTTTTCCCACAGAGATTCTATGCCTTGTGATTCTATATTGCTCCTTGCTATCGATTTAACTTCATTCCTTACTAACAATTATTTGTTTGAGGCAACATGGATTCCACAAATCACCTTGAGTACATTAAGATTTAACTTGCAGCATGTGATTGGAATCACGTGCAAATGAGACCAAATGGTGGCTGCTTCCCTTCTTTGTCCTGGGAACAGACGACAAAGCACTCAGATAGGATTTCAACTCGAGCCCTGGGTTGCTCGTTCAAAACCAGAAACACTTCCATACCACAGCCTTCAGGTCCAAATATGTTAATAATGGTTTCACAAAGGGCAGCACGGTGGCGCAGTGGGATTAGCCCTGCTGCCTCACGGCGCCGAGGTCCCAGGTTCGATCCCGGCTCTGGGTCATTGTCCGTGTGGAGTTTGCACATTCTCCCCGTGTTTGCGTGGGTTTCCCCCCCACAACCCAAAGATGTGCAGGATAGGTGGATTGGCCACGCTAAATTGCCCCTTAATTGGAAAAAAATGAATTGGGCACTCTAAATTTAAAACAAAAAAAATAATGGTTTCACAGAAAACTGGAATAAACATGCTGACCATTTCGGAAGCCTAAATCACATCGTCATACTGAATAAGTCTCAACTTTGACATGAGAATCAGTGGGAAACATTCCAGAAAAGGACATTTCATATTGGG
This sequence comes from Scyliorhinus canicula, assembly GCF_902713615.1. Taxonomy (NCBI): domain Eukaryota; kingdom Metazoa; phylum Chordata; class Chondrichthyes; order Carcharhiniformes; family Scyliorhinidae; genus Scyliorhinus; species Scyliorhinus canicula. Next base: position 3,402,667 of record NC_052173.1, on the reverse strand, counting down.
GAATGGAGAATAAGGATTAAAATTATTGAAGGATAAATTCTGACAGTTGCAATCTCTTTGGTCCAAATTAGCGTAAATTAAAAAAAATTACATTCCTCGATTTTTAATAGTTTCCCAAGTGAAAATCTGTACTGAGGCTTTGGTCACATCACTGTGACCACAAAACGCGCAACAGGAATTCCTTTTGAAAAATTAACAATGCAATGGAGTCAAACTACAGGGGCAATTTTTATTTAACCTGTTGCAGGTGAGTCAGAAGGTAATCGGGATTCTCCCACATGCTGGGTTGGGGGGGGGGGGGGGTCCGATTCCTGATGGAGGTGCAGGAGGGGGTCAGAGGCCTGGGGGAGTGGGGTAGCGAGAGGCTGGAGACCTGCTGATGGAGTTTGGGGCCGAGCGGTGGAGCCAGGTTCCCCAGAGCCAGGCTTAGTGTTCTTTTTGGGGGGGGGGGGGGGGGGGGGGGGGGGGCTGACAGATGGTCTGTCTGATAAATACATGCTTTACCTGGATGCTATAAAGGCAAATCAAAATTGGTATAAAAATAGGGAAGTCCTGCTACTATGTACAAGGTATCACTAATACCACACCTCGACGAGAGTATTCTGTAAGGTTTTGGTCTCCTTACTTGGAAGTGTGGTTATACTTATATTGTAAGCAGTTCAGAGAATGTTCCCTGGGATGATGGGGGTTGTTTTATGAGGAAGGATTGAACCTGCACCAATTGGAGTTTCGAAGAATGTTACCTTATTGAAATACAAAGAACAATACAGCACAGGAACAGGCCCTTCGGCCCTCCAAGCCCGTGCCGACCATGCTGCCCGTCTAAACAATCTTCTACCCTTCCGGGGTCCGTATCCCTCTATTCCCATCCTATTCATATATTTGTCAAGATGCCCCTGAAATGTCACTATCGTCCCTGCTTCCACCACGTCCTCCGGCAGCGAGTGCCAGGCACCCACTACACTCTGTGTAAAAAAACTTGCCTCATACATCTACTCTGAACCTTGCTCTTCGCACCTTAAACCCATCCCCCTAGTAATTGACCCCTCTACCCTGGGGAAAAGCCTCTTGTTGCTCGTTCTGGGTGAGTGTACTTAACACTCAATTTGGCTCTGTTTCGTTACTTAGCTTTGGAGTCGCCAGGTATCGTTAAGATACCGCCACAAGTTTCAAGGTCAAGTTCAAAGCAATAAAACCATACACCAATTAGTAAGTTCAAACAAGACACGTTTATTATATTACAGTAATCTACTAATCATGCATATAAAACTATAAGACTAGGCTAATCCTACCACTAATAGGCCAAATACTATTTGGACAAGGGGACTGCCGGATCAGGGAACAACGGCTTCTAGCTTTGTCCTGGGTTCGCAGGCTTCCAGTAGTTATGGTCTAAAGGGGTCAGGAGTGTCTATTCCCGTAGTGTGCGTTGTGACACTTACTTGTTGGCGGCTGCTGTCCAGACCTCTCCTGCACAAGGTTCTTCTGCTGCAACGGTGTTCTGCTGGGAGGGCTGGCTGATCAAGGAGAGGCTGGCAGAGAGAGCTGGTCGAGGAGAGGCTGGCAGAGAGAGCGAGCTGGGGTCGGGGTCTCTGTTTTATACTCCTCTCAGGGTCTTGCGCACACCTGGGTGAACCCTCTATACTCTCGCAATCGATTGGGTCTCTTCCCAATCGATTGATTTGAATTCCCCAATAACGGGACAGTATCTCGATCACTGGGGCGGTTCTTGGGACTTATTGTTTTGGGCTTCTTTGGCACCGAAAAGTCTGGCCTTCCATTCAATGTATCGATTAGCGTTAACTTGTTTCTTTTGTGCCTGGGGATCGCCCGGTATCGCCTCATTAATATGCTGACTGTTTCTTTTCATAGCGTTGTCTGGTTTCGGCAACAGCCAAACTGGTTTCTGCAGCAGTCCAAATATACAAGCGCTTTGCAAGCTGCTTGCTTTTTACAACATGTCCATTTTCCCTGCATTCCTTGCAATCTTCCATTTTGTGTTTGGGCAGTGGTCACCCCAGGTGGCTGATGATCCACTCTGTCTATGCCCCTCATAATTTTGTAGACCTCTATCAGGTCGCCCCTCAACCTCCGTTGTTCCAGTGAGAACAAACCGAGTTTATTCAACCTCTCCTCACAGCTAATACCCTCCATACCAGGCAACATCCTGGTAAATCTCTTCTGCGCCCTCTCTAAAGCCTCCACATCCTTCTGGTAGTGTGGCGACCAGAATTGAACACTATACTCCAAGTGTGGCCTAACTAAGGTTCTATACAGCTGCAACATGACTTGCCAATTCTTATACTCAATGCCCTGGCCAATGAAGGCAGGCATGTCGTATGCCTTCTTGACTACCTTCTCCACCTGTGTTGCCCCTTTCAGTGACCTGTGGACCTGTACACCTAGATCTCTCTGACTTTCAATACTCTTTGAGGGTTCTACCATTCACTGTATATTCCCTACCTGCATTAGACCTTCCAAAATGCATTACCTCACATTTGTCCGGATTAAACTCCATCTGCCATCTCTCCGCCCAAGTCTCCAAACAATCTAAATCCTGCTGTATCCTCTGACAGTCCTCATCGCTATCTGCAATTCCACCAACCTTTGTGTCGTCTGCAAACTTACTAATCAGACCAGTTACATTTTCCTCCAAATCATTTATATATACTACGAACAGCAAAGGTCCCAGCACTGATCTCTGCAGAACACCACTAGTCACAGCCCTCCAATTAGAAAAGCACCCTTCCATTGCGACTCTCTGCCTTCTATGACCTAGCCAGTTCTGTATCCATCTTGCCAGCTCACCCCTGATCCCGTGTGACTTCACCTTTTGTACCAGTCTACCATGAGGGACCTTGTCAAAGGCCTTACTGAAGTCCATATAGAACATAGAACATAGAACGATACAGCGCAGTACAGGCCCTTCGGCCCTCGATGTTGCACCGACATGGAAAAAAAAACTAAAGGCCATCTAACCTACACTATGCCCTTATCATCCATATGCTTATCCAATAAATTTTTAAATGCCCTCAATGTCGGCGAGTTCACTACTGTTGCAGGTAGGGCATTCCACGGCCTCACCACTCTTTGCGTAAAAAACCCACCTCTGACCTCTGTCCTATATCTATTACCCCTCAATTTAAGGCTATGTCCCCTCGTGCTAGCCACCTCCATCCGCGGGAGAAGGCTCTCGCTGTCCACCCTATCTAACCCTCTGATCATTTTGTATGCAAAAGACAAATAGACAACATCCACTGCCCTACCTGCATCAATCATCTTTGTGACCGCTTCGAAAAACTCTATCAAGTTAGTGAGACACTTCACAAAACCATGCTGCCTCTCACTAATACGTCCATTTGCTTCCAAATGGGAGTAGATCCTGTCTCGAAGAATTCTCTCCAGTAATTTCCCTACCACTGACGTAAGGCTCACCGGCCTGTAGTTCCCTGGATTATCCTTGCTACCCTACTTAAACAAAGGAACAACATTGGCTATTCTCCAGTCCTCCGGGACATCACCTGAAGGCAGTGAGGATCCAAAGATTTTTGTCAAGGCCTCAGCAATTTCCTCTCTAGCCTCCTTCAGTATTCTGGGGTAGAGCCCATCCGGCCCTGGGGACTTATCTACCCTAATATTTTTCAAGACACCCAACACCTTGTCTTTTTGGATCTCAATGTGACCCAGGCTATCTACACACCCTTCTCCAGACTCAACATCCACCAATTCCTTCTCTTTGGTGAATACTGATGCAAAGTATTCATTTAGTACCTCGTCCATTTCCTCTGGCTCCACACATAGATTCCCTTGCCTGTCCTTCAGTGGGCCAACCCTTTCCCTGGCTACCCTCTTGCTTTTTATGTGTGTGTTAAAAGCCTTGGGATTTTCCTTAACCCTATTTGCCAATGACTTTTCGTGACCCCTTCTACCCTCCTGACTCCTTGCTTAAGTTCCTTCCTACTTTCCTTATATTCCACACAGGCTTCGTCTGTTCCCAGCCTTCTAGCCCTGACAAATGCCTCTTTTTGACGAGGCCTACAATATCTCTCGTTATCCAAGGTTCCTGAAATTTGCCGTATTTATCCTTCTTCCTCACAGGAACATGCGGTCCTGAATTCCTTTCATAAGAACATAAGAACTAGGAGCAGGAGTAGGCCATCTGGCCCCTCGAGCCTGCTCCGCCATTCAATTAGATCATGGCTGATCTTTTGTGGACTCAGCTCCACTTTCCGGCCCGAACACCATAACCCTTAATCCCTTTATTCTTCAAAAAACTATCTATCTTTACCTTAAAAACATGTAATGAAGGAGCCTCAACTGCTTCACTGGGCAAGGAATTCCATAGATTCACAACCCTTTGGGTGAAGAAGTTCCTCCTAAACTCAGTCCTAAATCTACTTCCCCTTATTTTGAGGCTATGCCCCCTAGTTCTGCTGTCACCCGCCAGTGGAAACAACCTGCCCGCATCTATCCTATCTATTCCCTTCATAATTTTAAATGTTTCTATAAGATCCCCCCTCATCCTTCTAAATTCCAACGAGTACAGTCCCAGTCTACTCAACCTCTCCTCATAATCCAACCCCTTCAGCTCTGGGATTAACCTAGTGAATCTCCTCTGCACACCCTCCAGCGCCAGTACGTCCTTTCTCAAGTAAGGAGACCAAAACTGAACACAATACTCCAGGTGTGGCCGCACTAACACCTTATACAATTGCAACATAACCTCCCTAGTCTTAAACTCCATCCCTCTAGCAATGAAGGACAAAATTCCATTTGCCTTCTTAATCACCTGTTGCACTTGTAAACCAACCTTCTGTGACTCATGCACTAGCACACCCAAGTCTCTCTGAACAGCGGCATGCTTTAATATTTTATCGTTTAAATAATAATCCCGTTTGCTGTTATTCCTACCAAAATGGATAACCTCACATTTGTCAACATTGTATTCCATCTGCCAGACCCGAGCCCATACACTTAACCTATCCAAATCCCTCTGCAGACTTCCAGTATCCTCTGCACTTTTCGCTTTACCACTCATCTTAGTGTCATCTGCAAACTTGGACACATTGCCCTTGGTCCCCAACTCCAAATCATCTATGTAAATTGTGAACAATTGTGGG